>NC_074717.1:36205200-36442700 GCF_947242115.1 Biomphalaria glabrata | reverse complement strand
TCTATCTATCTATCTATCTATCTATCTATCTATCTATCTATCTATCTATCTGTCGGTCTGTCGGTCTGTCTATCTATCTATCTATCTATCTATCTATCTATCTATCTATCTATCTATCTATCTATCTATCTATCTATCTATCTGTCTGTCTATCTATCTATCTATCTATCTACCTATCTATCTATCTATCTATCTATCTGTCTGTCTGTCTGTCTGTCTGTCTGTCTATCTATCTATCTATCTATCTATCTATCTATCTATCTATTTATCTATTTATCTATCTATCTATCTATCTATCTATCTATCTATCTATCTATCTATCTATCTATCTATCTATCTATCTATCTATGTAAATCGTCTCTCCGTATGTCTTTTACTTTGTTTGATTATCTGTTTTAACGTGTGTCCGTCCGTCTCTCTGTCAATTTAGTTTTTTGACAAAAACGTTTGTTTACAGGTTAAAATTGTGTTCACCTTGCCAACAGAGTTCTGGTCCATTGACATACCGTATCGATCGCATACACTAAGTTAAGCATTCCAGTATACCAATTGGATTTAAATCCCCAATCAAAGGGGTAGATAGTAAATGAGAATGGCCAGACCGACAGTCCTATGTGAGGTGGAAACCTTTATCAGTAATGCTCCAAACTCAGTCAATATTTGATCCATAAGTGCGTGGACTAACTAGCCTATATAGATTTGGGAGAGAATGATAAAAAGATCTAGTCAAGCTTTACCCAGTGTATCCCTTTTTTGTATGACAAGAATTCTTTCGGTTTTACAAGGATGTACACAATGATCTTATCATTCATCAATCTTACCATCAGTATTACCGTCAGTCCTAACATTAGTCTTACCATCAGTCCCACAATCAGTCTTACCACTAGTCCTACCATCAGTACTACCATCAGTCTTACTACAAGTCTTACCATAAGTCCTACCTTCAGTCCTACCATCAGTTTTACAACCTATCTTACCATCAGTTCTATCATCAGTCTTACCATCAGTCCTACAATCAGTCCTACCTTCAGTCCTACCATCAGTCTTACCATCAGTCTTACCACCTATCTTACCATCAGTCCTTTCCGGAATTCTGCCACTACTGGCATTTCTCTACAACACAACCAGATACATATATGTTGCATACACATTCTTTAGCGTGTTCCGATAGGATTAAACTCATTGGTCCGTTTTCTGTCTGTCTCCTAGAGTCCTCTGTCTGTCTAGGTTTTAACTTGGCTAGACATCTTCAGGGGATTGACCGATAAAACAGAATAACATGACGGAAGTGGTAATCATTAATTATTTTAGTTTTGTAAATCGAATGTATTATTTCTCAACATCCAGGTACCTAAACAATACACACAGGCGCGCACTCACACATTCAGACACACACACACACACACACAGACTTAACTCTTTAGCGAACACTTGTCTCAGTTATTTAATTGTCTCCATTATATCGTCTGGCCGTCATTGTTATTTAGCAACGTGTAATCTTACTCAGACACAAAAGTAGCAAGAAGAAAAAAAAATGGTTATAAAAACATTTTAATTATTCGAAGAAGGGCGATGAGCTGTAAGACTCAATCCGTTCGTTCCAAGATGTGTTTCTTTGTTTTTCAGACTTTGACCCCATTGACCTTCGCTCAGACCGAAGACAAAAGTAATGTCACGATGACCTCAGCGGCGCAACAGCAGAAAATCCAGGGGAGAGTTCTGGCGAGTTGTAACTTTGTGGCCCAGGATCAAATTTGGTGAGTGCTGTCCATTCATTAGTGAATGCTGTAAAGTCATTGATGAGTGCTGTCCATTCATTTGTCAGTGAGTTTAGAATTCTATCAGGCAATCAGGTATTTTCTAATTAGGCGCAAAAAAGAAAACTTAAATATACCCCCGGCAGACAAAGGCTTCGTCTACATAAGAGGTGGCAAAATATGTAAGTCGCAGCTGGGTTTTCGAAATCATGTGAAACACTGCATTTATTTTTAGCATTATGAATCAAAGACCTTTGCCAAAACTCGAAACCTTCCATTTCCTTGTATGCTATATCAGTGAACGCTTATACCCAATACTTTACACGGGAACATTTAGAGCACATTGTATCTCGCCATAGCCGACTAAGAGGGATGTGTCTATGTCTCCAAAACTTTTACTTGCCTGGAACTCGTTTAGCTTCACATCCATGTGTCGGCATTGTGTCGAAAGGTGCGCACCTAGTGGGTGGTGATAGTGATGCGTACCTAGTGGGTTGTGATTTGTGATAGTGATGCGCAGAACTGAGTTTTAACGATTTTTAATAAAGAAGTTTCAATTTTAGATTTTGTCGTCCATCTGGCAGATGTTTTCTATGGCCTTTGGTTAACCAAGGTCTCAGGTGTGTAGCATTACTTTCTCTAACCAAGGTCTCTGGTGTCTAGCATTACTTTCTCTAACCAAGGTCTCTGGTGTCTAGCATTACTTTCTCTAACCAAGGTCTCTGGTGTCTAGCATTACTTTCTCTAACCAAGGTCTCTGGTGTCTAGCATTACTTTCTCTAACCAAGGTCTCTGGTGTCTAGCATTACTTTCTCTAACCAAGGTCTCAGGTGTCTAGCATTACTTTCTCTAACCAAGGTCTCTGGTGTCTAGCATTACTTTCTCTAACCAAGGTCTCAGGTGTCTAGCATTACTTTCTCTAACCAAGGTCTCTGGTGTCTAGCATTACTTTCTCTAACCAAGGTCTCAGGTGTCTAGCATTACTTTCTCTAACCAAGGTCTCTGGTGTCTAGCATTACTTTCTCTAACCAAGGTCTCTGGTGTCTAGCATTACTTTCTCTAACCAAGGTCTCTGGTGTCTAGCATTACTTTCTCTAACCAAGGTCTCTGGTGTCTAGCATTACTTTCTCTAACCAAGGTCTCAGGTGTCTAGCATTACTTTCTCTAACCAAGGTCTCTGGTGTCTAGCATTACTTTCTCTAACCAAGGTCTCTGGTGTCTAGCATTACTTTCTCTAACCAAGGTCTCAGGTGTCTAGCCTTTACTTTCTCTAACCAAGGTCTCTGGTGTCTAGCATTACTTTCTCTAACCAAGGTCTCAGGTGTCTAGCATTACTTTCTCTAACCAAGGTCTCAGGTGTCTAGCATTACTTTCTCTAACCAAGGTCTCAGGTGTCTAGCATTACTTTCTCTAACCAAGGTCTCTGGTGTCTAGCATTACTTTCTCTAACCAAGGTCTCTGGTGTCTAGCATTACTTTCTCTAACCAAGGTCTCAGGTGTCTAGCCTTTACTTTCTCTAACCAAGGTCTCTGGTGTCTAGCATTACTTTCTCTAACCAAGGTCTCTGGTGTCTAGCATTACTTTCTCTAACCAAGGTCTCTGGTGTCTAGCATCACTTTCTCTAACCAAGGTCTCTGGTGTCTAGCATTACTTTCTCTAACCAAGGTCTCTGGTGTCTAGCATTACTTTCTCTAACCAAGGTCTCTGGTGTCTAGCTATTACTTTCTCTAACCAAGGTCTCTGGTGTCTAGTCTTTACTTTCCATAATGTCATGCACCCATTAGAGTTTTGTTGGACTCAGTCAGCCATTAAATTCCGAAATTCAAAATGCCAATCTTCCCCAGGATTCGTTTCCTGTCTGGGGAAGTACCATACGGCCACTCCTCGAGAGACAAGTCTGAAACATTCGTCACAATAAGGATGTCGTGGTTCTAGTTAATCATTTCTTTCACTCTCATTCTCTCTTCCGCCCTCTCTCTCTTTCTCCCTCTCTCTCTCTCTCGCTCACTACCCTCTTCACTTCTGCTTTTCCCTCTCTCTTGCTCCCTTCCTCTCTCTCTCTCCTCTTTTTTTCACGCTCCCTCTCTATTTCCCCCTCTTCCCTTCTCTCTCCTTCTTCTACCTTTCTCTCTCTCATTCCTTTATCTCTCGACACCCGTTTCTCTCTTTCAAGCTCCCTCTTTCTATTTCTCTCTTCTCCTTTCTCTCAGCTCATTCTCTCTATCTCGCTACTACCCCCTCCCCATCTCTCTCTCTCTCTCGTTCTTGTTATATACCATTTAGCGTATAACAAGATAATTTAAAAATGTTTTAATTATTTCATACACACACACACACACACACACACGGTTTAGATTCTAGTCTGTAAATGCTACACCAGGCAATAAAATAGTTCAGTTTACCAACGTGTATCTGTGCGTGTATGTGTGTATGTGATTCAGGTAACAAAAAAAAAAACAATAATTAATTTCACCGTAGTCACTGAGAGCTAACAGAAGAAGAAGAAAAAAAAAATCGAATGTTATGTAAGGTAGACGCTATCGCAGGTCAAAGTCACCGCGACCTCCACTGTCCTCAGCTGAACCATCATTTAATCTTTTAATTTATTTATTCTTTTTATTTCTGGATGCTGGTTTATTCAAAGAAAGTCAGGACTTAGAGATGGCCCATATGTTTAGGTGTTGTGTTGTTGTTTTTTTAAAGTTGTGAACCTCGCTAAGTTTGAATGTTGATTCCCCAACGGAATCCACCCAGCGGAGCAGTGGAATGCACTTTTAAGTCTATAAATAGATCCAGCAGACGTAACCTGAAAGAGCCGCTGTTTTGACGCGAATTTAGCTCCTACGTTGGCGACCTGGGGCATTTAGCACAAAGAGGGGGGAGAGGGGGGGGCATTGTTTCGACTTCCTCTCGACAATACATGTTTAAGTCGACATAAGAGAAAAGAAAATAGCGCTGTCTAGACCTGGACACCGTATCGAAACTAACTAACTCTATCAGATCACTTCAACAGGATGGCGGAAGTATATTACTTGCAACTCAGTTATAGAAATACTCAAGAACGGATCATGTGCAAGCCAAGACAGCACGAGAACAAACCGAGGGCGTATCCGGACAGTGGCGTAGCTAGGAATTCGCCATCATTTGGGGGCCCGGAGGATTGACCTCTTTGGGGGCCCCCTGCATTTTGCGTAATATTTAATATGAAGAATTACTTAAGTTCAACAATTCTCGTAAATAGATTGAAACATTTGTTAATTCTTGCTATTGAGCGTGATCTATGTAGGAAATAGAATGTTTATGATATACTGTATGACTTCGCTACACGCAAGGCTCGTAAAGGATAACTCGTGGGATAACTCTATCCGCAGAAATAAAAGAGTGCTCTTTCCTTTACTTCTTCTTCTCGTCCAAACTCTTGAGTGAAGAAGATAATTTTATATATAGATTTAATGTAAAAAAAAACCCCACTCATTTGGGGGTCCCCTCAAGTAGGGGCCAGGAGGAGATTTTCAAATTCTCCCATCCCTCCGACACCCTAGCTTAGCCTCTGTATCCAGAGAATTTTGAAAGCGGGAAGTTTTAACAAATAAAAGCCACTACCTAATACGACCTACTCGCACCTACTATCGCGTTATTATTCCCTTCATCCCTTTAATTAGCTTGTCAATAGTTTCAAATATTTAAATTCAAGTGAAACACATAGAGGTCGACATGAAACTTTAGTGTGTGTGTGTGCTTGTGTGTGCATGTGTATGTGTGTTTGAGTGGGAATTAGGGGACCATCCATCCATCCCAGTGGCGCTACAGCCCATTGGGGGCTCTGGCCTGCTTAAACACATCCTTCCATTCAGATCTCTCCTGGGCCTTTCGTCTCCACGCCTGAACTCCAAATTTGCCCTTTTGCTTTTTTTGGTTTTTGCCGGTATACAATGTTCGCTCCACCTCTGACATTGTTTCAAGGTGACCTTCCCAACTTGAAATTAAGGGACCGCCACCAGCAATTTATAAAAAAAAAATTATTGAAATATATGTTTACAAATGTACATTTAAGGATTAGGTACGCGTGTAAGACCAGTTGAATTTGTTCAATTAGTCTTTTTTTAAAAAACATTTTGGTGAGAGCAAAAGGAAATAAGACGATAAAAAGTGAGACGAGGGGTGGGTGGGGTGGTGGTGGGGTGAGGGAGGGGGGGTTAAATTTGAAAAAAAAAATCACATTGTAATTCATGCCTTAAAAACTTCATGGAGCAGAAGATGTTGAGTTCTTTGATCTTTCCAAACAGATTAGAAAGAGTTCTTCAAGAAAGGAGATAATTATATCTTTCGCATATTCATGTCATTGGTAGTTGTGCTGGCCACATGACACCCTTGTTAACCGTAGGCCACAGAAACAGATGACCTTTACATCATCTGCCCTATAGACCACAAGGTCTGAAAGGGGGAACTTTTTTTTTACTTATATTCATGTCTTCATCTAGTCATTCCCGTCACACTGATGCTTCAACTCTTCATGTTAGCGCTTCCACTCGGCCACCCCTCGCTCCGCCGTGAATCATTCCGAATGTAAAGTATGATGAACGTATGATCAGGGGGAGGCGCCAGGAAGTGAAGATCATCTCACACACAAAACATAGACTTTTAAAACAGGAGAGTTCAATACAAGATGGCGACGATTCGGTGCACGCGGCAAATTGATCATACTTTTAATATTAACATCTACATTGCACAATGGAAAGTAACATTACGAAGGGAGTTTTAAATACACGAGTTACACAAATCAGATTTGAACCCTAACCTTTGTTTTCCGTTGCTGGCCATTTCTGACTATGATCAATGTCAAATATTTTGAAAATACAATTTAGTTACTAAATTACAATTACAAAGTTATACAAGTGACCCTAGTGTCACTACAGAGGATTGCCTGAGTGAGTCAGGAAACACCAATGATTCAGCCGTGTTCAGCCGTATTCTACTTAATATTGAGGGGTGGGGTGGGGGCGAGACAATATAAAAATAGTTAAAATATTTCAAAGTGGAAAATATTGTAAGAAGTATTGGATAATGAATACACAACAAAGTAACTAATTATCTAATGTTTTCAAAATACATTTAAAAATAAGACCGAGAGATAGAAATTCTCAAATCATAAATGTATAATTCACATATTTATTGGGCTTTGTTATCAACTCCTGCAGTAGCCTTAATGACCTCAAGGGCAGTAATGACCGCGGGGACCGTGGCAATAGCGTTGGTGGTAGTAACCGCTGTGGGTGGACTGCCGTAGTGACCACAGCGGCAGGTTTTTTTTTTTAAATACTTTCTTTTCGGGAAAAGAAATAGGTTTCTGAAAAAACAAAATTTAGGAACTATTTTAGTTTTTAACTCATTGTTTACGTTAGAAAGGAATGACCAGAACCGGATGTACCTATAGTCAACACAGACTAGAGTTTAGGGCCCCCAAAAACGATTTAAGCACGGACCAATAATGTCTGAACTTAGTAAGGGCCCCAAATCTCAAATAGCTAGGGGCCCTTTCATGTCTAAATATGGCAATGGGTATGGCCATGAGTTTGAGACATAATTTCTTTTTGGGAGATGTGACATTGTTTATTCCAGAGGTTTAAAGAGAACTACAGTGTTCGAATCCTAACCTTTAAGTAGGTATATCAGTGCGTTACTTCTTGACCGACTTATCCCTCGGCATTTAGGAATGTCGGTAAGAAAAAAAAAGTAAAAAAAGTAAAAAAAAAAACATGCTATGTGTGTGTGTGTGTGTGTGTGCTCTACTTGTCATGACTGTTCCTATCTGATACATTAATATTGCTTGACGTTTCAGCAACATGTATATCATATACTAAGCATAAGATGTCAACTATCGACATAGACTCGCATACGTCGTCTCGTATTGACACGCCCACTCCTCTGTCACCCACACACACAGATACATACATTGATTAGCATCCCACCCACGTACAGACAAGGGGGGGGGGATGGCCACCCAGACATTAATCTCACATCGTCACCCCCCCTTTTTTTTCCCACCCTGATCACACAGATGACATCATCAATACAGCACAGTATTGAACTCGCTTCAGTCGATCGATCAGTCTAGACGGCCTCCGTACAGGTCAGCGTGACACGTGACTTGGCGGTGTCAAGTTGTTATTTTTTTTTTTTTATAGATTTCCTTCATGTCTTTGACTTCGTAAACAACAAACCTCTCTCTCTCCCTCTGTCTCACTGTCTCTTTCTTTCTCTGTCTCTCTCTCGCTGTCTCTCCCTCTCTGTCTCTCCCTGTCTCTCTCCCTCTCTCTCTCTCTGTCTCTCTCTCTTCCTGTCTCTCTCTGTCTCTCCCTCTCTCTCCCTGTCTCTGTCTCTCTCTCTGTCTCTCTCTCTCTGTCTCTTTCTCTCTCTGTCTCTCTCTCTTTCTCTCTCTCTATATCTGTCTCTGTCTCTTTCTCTATCCCCCCTCTCTCTCTGTCATTCTTTCTGTCTCTCTCTATCTGTCTCTTTCTCTATCCCCCCTCTCTCTCTGTCTTTCTTTCTCTCTCTATATATCTGTCTCTGTCTCTTTCTCTATCCCCCCTCTCTCTCTGTCTTTCTTTCTCTCTCTCTCTATCTTTCATTTTAACTCTAATTCTTTCTATTTTTCTCTCTTTGATTTCCCTTATTTTATGTTTCTATTTTTTAAAACTATTTTTAAACTTGTTGATCAATCTTTGAGACATCTTTTTTTTGTGTATGGGTTAAAGTTTTGTTTATTTTTCTTCCATCTTTCTTTCGGAGTTTTTGTTTTTAGAAGTTTTTTTTTTTTGTCTTTGTTTTTCTTTCCTTTCTTAGTTTTTGTTTTTCTTTCTTAGTTTTTTCTTTCAGTGTTTTGATTTCTTCTCTTCCTTCAGAATTCTTGTCTCTCATTCTTGAGTTCATTTCATTTGAGTGAGTGTCTGGCCATCTACATCCTATTAGTAGTTAGAATAATAATAATAATAAAACTGAGATAGAAAAACAAAGAAAATATGGGAACCTAGGCTTGGAGATTAAGCGTCTATGGAAATTGTCCAAAATAACAATATACCCCATTGTTATATCAACCGAGGGGATAATAACAACTGACCTCACAGACACCCTCAAGGCCCTTAACATTCATAGGAACACCCTCGTTGCCTGTCAGAGGGCGGTACTGCTGCAGACCTGCCACATCATCAGAAAATTCCTCAGTGGAAACTGTTAAAGGGACTACGATGAATTTTGTTTCTCTTTGGCGAAACTCGACCCTGGCAGCGCCAGAGAATGACTACTCGTTCATTTCTAACATAATAATAATAATAATAATAATCCAGTCGTTGCTCCCGCGCTGTGTCTTATGCAGATAAATCAAAAGGAGGTAACACTCAAATAATGAAATCCAGTAACACAGAGGCGTAAGGCCAAGAGTGAGTCGACGCAGATAGCGAATGTCGAACAAGACTTTTAGTAATAACGAAAAGAACACAGTCGAATGTCGACAAGCTAAATCTATATCTGCCTAAAACCTGCCTCTCTCTCTAAAGCCTTCAGAAGTATTCTGTTAACGTTTCGCTATTTCCATCAAAACCTCGAGTCTACATTTTACTAGTCCAACAATCTTTATTATCCGTGAGGAAAATTTGATTTGCAATTGTGCATTAAAAAAAAACAGTACATGATTAGAGCAAACATTTGTACAATAGCACACAAGATATACGCCCATAGCCGAGTTTTTCTATAACATTACATGTGAAATTGACAATTTACAATTATTATCTGGATTAGATTTGTATTTTCTTACTTTAGCCATGAGACTCCCAGGTTCCAGTCCTGGTTGGAGAAATTAGGATTTAGTCCGTACGATTACCTAAAATGTATTGTCCAGAGCATGCCTGGTGAATGTGGCTATAACACAACAACTATATCAAGGCATTGTCTTCGATTCCGTAGATTAAGGATGAGTGCAGAATTTTACGTGACATCGTGGACCCAGTTATGACCTGCTTATGTTGCTACTCCTGATGCAGTCAAAGCCGTTGTTTTCTTTTCGTTGTCTGCGCTTGTTTTCGGCAATTAAATAAAGAAACAACTTCCGCGTGCATCTGCAAGTAGTCCTCTACAAAAGGAAACATTTTTTTTTGTGCTTGAAATCTCAGAGATCTTTCTTTCTCTCTCCCTTTCTTTCTCTCTCTCCCTTTCTTTCTCCCTCTCTTTCTTTCTCTCCCTTTCTTTCTCTCTCCCTTTCTTTCTCCCTCTCTTTCTCTCTCTCTCTCTTTCTCTCTCTCCCTTTCTTTCTCCCTCTCTTTCTTTCTCTCTCTCTCTCTCTCTCTCTCTTTCTTTCTCTCTCCCTTTCTTTCTTTCTCTCCCTATCTTTCTTTCTCTCTCTCTCTCTCTTTCTTTCTCTCTCCCTTTCTTTCTCTCTCCCTCTCTTTCTTTCTCTCTCTCTCTCTCTCTCTCTTTCTTTCTCTATCCCTTTCTTTCTCTCTCGCTTATAAATCTTCGCCTTTTGTCGTTTTTTCTCCTTTAATTCTTTCCATTATCTCTTCTTCTCTTTCTCCTCTTCATCTTCCCTTCCTCTCTCTCTCTCTCTCTTCTCGTCTTTTCTTCATTTACATACATTTCACTGACTCTCTCTTGCCCCGTACTCTTCTCTCACTCTCCCCTATCATTCTCTTTATATTATTTTTTGCTTTTTCTCTTTACTTGAGAAATACGTGTCTTCTATAACCTTTTTGGTTCTTTCTCTTTCTCCTCTCTCTCTCTCAATCTCCATTCTGTCTTCTCTCTGTCTCTCTTTCTGGACCTTCTCCCTTTTATTTGTACCACATATTCCGATTTACATCTTTATTAAAATCAATACAGCAAGATTTTTATCTCCTTTATCTATATAAAATTAAATTACTTGATTACCACTAATTGATTTAATAAATTGTTAATATTGTTTGTATTGATTCATGTGTTGTCATCAACAATGAATAATTAGTAAAGTTTTAGACAGACAGAATGAGTTGATATCTTCTTCTCCTATGTACTTGTATTAGGAGTTGAGTCTAAGACTCTTAGAGCTCTAGGCCTATGGACAAATCTCTGTCTGGGAAAGATTCAAGCAGATATAAATTATTATATACCTATTAACGATGGCTAGTATCCCAGGATGCTCTGAAGCGTGGCCAAAGGCCGAGCACACCGGGGAAACTCCCCCATGTTCTTCTCTGTACCGCATTAGCCGTACAGGTGTCCGACATAAAAAAACGGTCCATTGAAGAACGGTGTTTGGATAGTGACATGTTTGTTGGGCCTTTCTATCAGCCCCGCCAGTGCAATGGACTCGGTCCTTAGGCGCCCCAATGGGGGTTCTGATTTGCTTCAATATTGGCCTTATCATCTCCTCTAAAGACCTTTTACACTTTAGTGCCACAGTGAAGCATTGCTTTGGCTTGAGTTGATATAAGCTTGTATAAATATTAATGTGCACAATAGCACCCTTGAACTTACAGGAGATGTTTAAAACATACTAATAGAGTAACAGACACATGTTCACTGAATGACAAATCGAACACAAATATTGTTCCGACTATCTGGATCAAAAAAAATTTACAAGCAGATGTGTTTGAACCTGTGCCCTTGTGTGTTATGTGCGCGCGCGCGAGTGCGCATGTGAAAGTGTGTAAATGTTGAACTAATTTAAAATCAAACTAAATTACGAATGTACATTTAGATGAAGATTTAGCGCGAGACTTGAGCCTCTTCAAGCCACTGGATCCTATTAAGTAAATAAATTTGGAAATTTAAATTGAAGTAGCGACCTGGAGTTGCCATGGATTCGTTTCGATGGGAAAGGGAAACAGAGAAGCGGGTAGGGATGGTTCTAGAAGATCAAATAGATGAAAAAATAAATAAAAGAAGAGTCATTTTTTTGGTTGCTATTTAGTTTTGCCGCTGTAGGACAGATGGGAGACCATGATTTCTTTTCCTTGTTAGCTTATTTATCCAATCCCAGCAGTACCCGCCACATAAGTTTAACATTTGTGTTCGTTAAAAAAATCTAACAAAGCATTAGTACTTATTAAAAAAAAATTCAACAAATCAAACAATAAAATAAAATGTAAACGCTATTCAACATGAGTAAGGTCAATATTAGAATATATACATCTGTCTGGGACCCTTCAGCTTAAGAAAAGAAAGAAACTAGAACAGACGCAGGCCTGTGAGATTTATAGCAAACGAATATTCACTTTTCACTAGAGTAACACCTTAGAATGTAGAGTAGCAATAATACTTAAAACACTGACCTAGAATTTAGTAAGACAAAAACACAATCTGACAAAACACTCAAGAAAACATCGAGATAAATGATCATTTCTTATAACAATGGCTAGGACAAAGTCGTACAATAAAAAGCATGGAAGGGGCTTTCCCGAATCTGCCAACCAATGACTAATCAGAGATTGTCTCTCCTCTTTTAAAGGAATGTCTGTAATTTATGTGTTACGTAACATAAAGCAGCTATTGCATTGAGTTTATTTTTAGATTGAATACTTTCTAGCGCAAGGCCATGTTGTTGCGTGTTGTTGACAAGTTCATTTAAAACGATGGCGGTTTTCCCATAAGCCCTAAAAATAGCTTGGACGTCAGGAGAAAAGGGGCATGAGGTAGTATTTATATACTTCGATATTCAGTTGAGAAGGAGAGCGACGACTAGAGTCAAAGAATTTCAATTCAGTTGTATTGTACATTTGTGTAGTGCGTATATTATTAAAGTGATTTTAAGTTCCAGAACTAAAGCTTTGTATTTATTTGAAAGAAGATTTCAGTTATGAGATTACAATTTGAAGTAGTATCTCCGCCATTACGATAATGATTGAGGATTCAAATATTATACTGAGTGCATACATCAATGTCATTATAACATCGGAAATACAGGGTGCGTCAAAAATATATACACACTTTGAACTGTCATAGACAATTTATTTCCCGTTCTACAATGCTAAATTTCTGGACATGGTGAGCTTAATGTCCAATTAAAAAAAATACTTTTGATTAATGTGAGTAATGTTGAAACTGGTGGCCTTCAGCATCAATACATTGCTGAGTACGAGTCAACACTGATTCCGTACATCGTACCAAAGTGTCCACTGAGATTTCTGCGCACACCGCCTGAATCTCATTCCTTAGTGTGACCAGGTGACGTGGTTTACGCTTGTACACCTCATCTTGAACTGTGCCCCATAAGAAGAAATCCAGCGGCGTGAGGTCTGGAGAGCGTGCAGAAAACTCGATTGGTCCCCTGCGTCCTATCCACTGGCCTGGCACATTGTGATCCAGGTATGCTCCCGCTCTTCAAAACTCAAACGCACGTCCGCCATGTTGCAGTTACTTCCTTGCCACTGCTGCAACTTGTTGAAGAAACATAACATTACTTTCTCACAGAAATTTAGCCTTGTAGAACAGGAAATAAATTGTCTATGACAGTTCAAAGTGTGTATACATCGATGCACTCAATCATGTATTATCACATCTGGCTTATACGTATAAGTTTGACCCTATAACATTGGCTTGTTGGTATACGTAGGGTTCAGTTACAACGAACAGCTTTATATAGACTAGAACAACACATTTTATTTATAGGCTCATTTTTAATGGACATTTTCAAGTCCAGCTAAAAAAACGCTAAATTGACTTTAAATGTTGCCAACTAAATATAAAATAAAAGTGCTAAAATTCTAAAGTGTGTTTTTTTTTTCCAATGAATGCACTTGACTAGCCTATAGTTCTAAATTATACAATGATATCGTCTTAAAAGAACATTAACAGTACTGGACTACATACATACATTTCCGAATCTAAATTTTAAATGCGATGCTATTCTTATCAGATAAGTCAAAACTAAAAAGGAGCTGATATTTTTACCTAACAAAAACAAAACTTCTTCAGGCCCACGAGTCATGACACGTTTCCGGCAGAATCCGCCATGTTGTAGAAAAGAAAAAGGATTTTCGTTCATTCACTATGATGTTTAGTAGCAGTGTTCAAAATAGTTTTTACAAAGCTAATATCCACGCTAGTCTGTCAGTCTGCTAAAACGTCTGTACAGGCTATTTCTCTTACACCCATTCTTGGATCAAGTTGAAACTTTGCACAACTATTCATTGGCAATACATGAATCAATTATAAAAAATAAGTCCATTAATTATTGGTAATTAATTATTTAGTTTTGATATCGAATAAGGGAAATAACTATTACATTATTGAGAGATATAGCTGCAAGTGCAGAGTTCTTTCCGTTAGATAAGCTTTCTTTCTTTTCTTTTTTTTTTTTAAAGGATTTTTAAAAATATATTTTGCTTTCTTTCCCACTTGGGTATTTGTCTTTATGAGTTTACATTAGTTCTGGAAGAGAATTTCTAGGTCTCAAAACTCTATTGAAAATTTCCCAATAAACTAAACAATGTCAAGGACACTGAATTGACATACAATATTGCCAACTAAATAAGAGCTAACAACAGAAGAGCCTAGACAATTTGATTCCGGCAGAGCTAAAAAGTGCACAAAACTAATCTTAGAACTGAAACAAAAACCACATAACTCATCAACGCTTCCCTTTCTCTGCACGCCGGATACACCAAAAAAAAAACGAGCTATTTTAATTTTTCCGCCATGTATGAAAGTCTTCAACACACGAACTTCGACTAATGGTGTGGTTCAACACAGGAAATAACTGTACGAAAGGGAAGTAGGATCCACATCATCGTGTTTCATTGTAAAACTTTGTTAAAGTGCTACGCCCTCTGGCGGATCAGCTTAAATTCAAGTTATTCATGTCCATCAATCCACAATGTAAACTTTTTTTTTTCAGATTTAGCTCCAGGCTGTTTTTGTTGTCCAGATCTAGATCTATATCTCGGATCTTGATTACATTGGTCTATGTTGTAAGGCGATAGAACGGGAAAGATTCTGCGGAATGTAGAAAGTTCACGGTTAAGCCCGTGGCCAATCTTAAAAGGCAGAGAAAAATATCTTTTTCATCGCTGGGGGATGTCCAAAGATCTTTGCACTGCGCATTTAAACGAAATAAACAGAAAAAAATCTTCCATCCAAGAAACCTTGCTGTGAAGTGAAATTAAAGTCTATTATGAGCTTTTAATAATAATTATTTATATATATTTTATTGATACCACTGTAGCACTAATTCTATAAGGTTTCAGCACTTGTACAATATTACAGGATCCTAGAGCGACACCCAAGAAATCCGTAGTCAGTTTTCAGTCTCTTAGAGCGACACCCAAGAAATCCTTAGTCAGTTTACAGTCTCTTAGAGCGACATCCAAGAAATCCTTAGTTTACAGTCTCTTAGAGCGACACTCAAGAAATCCTTAGTCAGTTTACAGTCTCTTAGAGCGACATCCAAGAAATCCTTAGTCAGTTTACAGTCTCTTAGAGCGACACTCAAGAAATCCTTAGTCAGTTTACAGTCTCTTAGAGCGACACTCAAGAAATCCTTAGTCAGTTTACAGTCTCTTAGAGCGACATCCAAGAAATCAGTCAGTTTACAGTCTCTTAGAGCGACACCCAAGAAATCCTTAGTCAGTTTACAGTCTCTTAGAGCGACATCCAAGAAATCCTTAGTCAGTTTACAGTCTCTTAGAGCGACACTCAAGAAATCCTTAGTCAGTTTACAGTCTCTTAGAGCGACACCCAAGAAATCCTTAGTTTCAAATTTCCTAGTGCGACATTCGCGAAATGAATGAACATCTCATTCAACAAGATTTTAATCTAAAGTTTAAAAAATGTTTTTTAAGATTATCGTAAAAGAGTTAAAAGGAAATTTGGATGCTTAGATATGCGTGCGTGCGTGCGTGTTTCTTGACATTGAGTACGTGCATTTTAGTTTTATTTTCTTGTTTGATTTATAGAAATTTCTTTTAATAAATCCTAATGCTTTGTTTGATTTTGTTGTAGTTTCATCAATATGTGGATTCCATGACAGTTTTTCATTTATTATAACACCTAGGTATTTTGCGTTTTTAGTCTGTGTTACTGGTTTGCCATGAATAAGATAAGTGGAATTAATTTGTTTTATTTTTTTTGTTACTTTTAACAACTGACATTTTTCTGGGTGGAAAGACATGCTCCAATTTGATTCCCATTTCTGTAATTCATCTAATTCTCTTTGTAAAATATCTGTGTCTTGTGTTGTTTTTATTGTTCTATATATTATGCAATCGTCTGCAAATAATCTGACTTTTGTTCCTGAAGTAATGCAATTTGGTAAATCATTTATGTAAATTAAAAATAGTAGTGGACCCAAGACTGTTCCTTGAGGTACACCTGAGTTTACTGTTATCGGTGTTGATTTAGAGCCATTTATTATTACAGTTTGTTATCTCCCTATCAGAAAGTCTTTAATCCACTGATGCAATGGACCATTAATGCCGAAATATTTTAATAAACTATGGTGGTGAACTTTGTCAAAAGCCTTAGAAAAATCTAGTAAGATAGCATCTATTTGTTCACTATTATCTAAACCTTTTGAAAAATCATCAATTAGTCCTATTAGTTGTGTTTCACATGATCTATATTTCCTAAAGCCATGTTGGTATGGTGTGAGGACATTATGTTTGTCTAAGTGGTTTATGATGTTGCTACATATTATGTGTTCTAGGATTTTACATGTGATGCTGGTAAGTGATACTGGTCTGTAGTTTCCTGGGTCAGATTTTTCTCCTTTTTTAAATAGGGGGGTGACATTAGCTTCTTTCCAGTCCTTTGGTACTCTGCCCTGGTTAAGTGAAGCCTGAAAGAGTATTTTGAACACTGGGGCTAGTTCATTACTTAGTTCTTTGAGTAATCTAGCTGGAATACCATCAGGTCCAGAAGCTTTATTTGGTTTGGTGTTGGCTAATAGTTTTTGAATTCCATTTTCTTGTACTACTATATCTTCTATGTTGTCTACTTGGTTCAAATTCAGTAATATGTCTTTGTCTCCTGGGGCTGAGAATGCTGATGCAAAGTATTTGTTTAGAATGTTTGCTTTAGTTTCAATATCATTATGTATTATGTTATGTTCATCTTTTAATGGCGCTACGCCTGTTGTTTCCATTTTCTTAGACTTAATGTATGACCATAGGTTTTTGTTGTTGTCTTTAGATATTACATTGTTTATGTATTCACTCTGCAGCTGTCTGCTTACTTTTTGGGTTAAGTGTTTAATTTTTATATACTTTTTGTAAACTCTTTCTGCATTAGTTTCTTTAAATTTTCTATATAGGTTTTCCTTCTGTTTACAAAGCTTCTTTAGTCTATTATTAAACCAGCATTTATTTATTTTGTTTGATGTGTATCTAGTTGGTATTTGATTTTCTATAATGCTTTTAAGATGGTTTTTAATGAAATTCCAGAGGTCATCGACTGGTTGGTTAATGTCTTTTTCTAATAAGAATGTTTGTTGAAAGTTTAATGCAGCTTGGTGCATTTTTGAAAATAATTATATGACAATATCGTCTTAATTATAACTTCCAGTTAATAAATGCCATATTTTGGAATATATATTTTCATTGAAAAAAAAATGTAGGTTAAATAAAAACGACAGAAAACGGAAAATATTTTCTAAATCTAAAATTATTTCCTTATGCTAAAACAAAACTTTCATATTTCTGGATTGCCTGTGTGGTTCAACATGTCAGGCAGAATACCGTTCTGCAGACTACAAGCCATCACTGAGGTCACTTTGACCGCTCAATGATTATTTTAATTCCAGACTTAATAATTAATATTTTATTTCTGTAACAAAGAATAACAAAGAATGGCTTGCTTGGTGAGAGTTCCTGATTCCTTTTTGTCAGGCGCCATCCGCCTGGCACTTATCTATGGTCCGGAAGGGAAATTTCAAAATGTTTTTTCAAACAACTTTCCTTGTCAAAATGTATACTGCCGTTTACTGAATCACATCGTGTCCAGACTATTATTTCTTGTCTATTTTATTGTTGCAGGAAAGACCAAGTAGTGCATGAATATATTGCGACAAAGTCGTGGCCAGCCAACTGGAACTTCCTCAAGACAGATTACAATGATGTAAGAGTTTAGCTTAGTTGATGTTTTAAGATGATAGTCTAGCTGACCGCTCAATATGTAAGTTTAGTTGACCAGTCAAGATGATAGTATAGCTGACCGCTCAATATGTAAGTTTAGTTGACCAGTCAGGATAGTCTAGTTGACCGCTCAATATGTAAGTTTAGTTAACCAGTCAAGATGATAGTCTAGCTGACCGCTCAATATGTAAGTTTAGTTGACCAGTCAAGATGATAGTGTAGCTGACCGCTCAATATGTAAGTTTAGTTGATCAGTCAAGATAATAGTCTAGCTAACCACTCAATATGTAAGTTTAGTTGACCAGATGAAATGTAGCTTTTTTGACCAGATAAGAAACTACTTTAGTTGATCATTCAATATGTAAATGTAGTTGACCAATCAAGGTGTTAGTTTACTTGACCATTCAATATGTGATTTTAGTTGACTATTTAAAATGTTTGCTTAGTTGACCAGTCTTCCGGATAATAAAGATTATTATTATTATTATTATTATTATTATGATGTTAATTAAGTTGTCCATTCAACATGATTTCTTAAATCTGATTTATTTCAAGTTTATTATTCCCTTAAAAAAAACAACACTGAAATGTTTACTAAACATTGTCGCTGACAATGGTCACACATTTTTCTAGAAGCGACACTAAGGATATTAATTTTCTTTCTGTTATTTGGTCAGCATTAAAAAAAAAGAAGATACTAGATTTCAAGCGGAAAACTGATATATGAAAAAGAATGTTGATATATTACACTGTCATGTTAGTACGAACTATTGCCCTATATGAATAAATACTTTCTTTGTATTGTAGGTTTGAATTTGGGCTAGGGTTATGTTCTGGTAGAAATGAATAAGTGTCAGCTAAACAACCAGGGGCGGTGGAGGTGGGGGGGGGGGGAGGGTAGATGTTGAGCAGCGTTCGAACTTTCGGACGAAATGAAGATGTGAAGGTTTGAACTCTAAGTTCTTCTCTTCCACTTCTGGGAAGTTTCTCGAAGTTCTGTTTGCGTTTCACTTTTTTTTGTGGTCATTTTAATTTAAATGTTTAACTTGTCATTATTTACATGTTCAACTTGTTATTATTCATATGTTCAACTTTGCATGTTCATTATTTATACGTTTAACGTGTCAGTATTTACACCTGACAGTTGGTGAAAGAAGATTTCCCTAAGAGGAACTTTGATAAAAAAAACAAGGCCAAGGAAGCCGTAAAAAGTTTAGTGGAAGTGAGACCAGTAACTCCCATTGACCAGTAAGTAATGCCCACTTTGATAATGTAAACCCCCATTGACCAGTAAGTAATGCTCACTTTGATAATGTAAACCCCCATTGACCAGTAAGTAATGTCCACGTTGATAATGTAAACCCCCATTGACCAGTAAGTAATGTCTACTTTGATAATGTAAACCCCCATTGACCAGTAAGTAATGTCTACTTTGATAATGTAAACCCAAAATTGACCAGTAAGTAATGTCCACTTTGATAATGTAAACTACAAACTTACTTATACCTGTGAACTCCCAGGGGATGATTTGGCCGCCACCACACCTTTCCACCGCCACCACACCTTTCCACCGCCACCACACCTTTCCACCGCCACCACACCTTTCCACCGCCACCACACCTTTCCACCGCCACCACACCTTTCCACCGCCACCACACCTTTCCACCGCCACCACACCTTTCCACCGCCACCACACCTTTCCACCGCCACCACACCTTTCCACCGCACCTTTCCACCGCCACCACACCTTTCCACCGCCACCACACCTTTCCACCGCCACCACACCTTTCCACCGCCACCACACCTTTCCACCGCCACCACACCTTTCCACCGCCACCACACCTTTCCACCGCCACCACACCTTTCCACCGCCACCACACCGAACTCGGTTCTGAGCAGCTTTCTTCATCTGCATTTCATGTCATTCCAGTATCCCCAGCTTCTCTCATGACTGACCTCTTCCAGGTTTGCTTGGGTCTGCCCACTTTCCTCTTTCCTTGTGGATTCCAATGAAGTTGCCTGCCTTGCAACATTGCTACTTGGTTTTCACAGGGTGTGTCCTATCCAGCTCCTTTTTTTCGCTTTTTAATACCATGGACTAAGTTGTTGTTTTGTGTGTGCTTGGTTCTCAAATTGACTGTAGGCACAAAGCTGACTGTGATATATAAAGAAAGAATACAGATCTGTATCGAGATGTGTGATTTTATGTGGTCAGGGCAGCGTTTGTGAAAAAATCTGTATTGTATACTGTCGATGTGGGTACTTGAGTCTATCAACACAAAGATGTGAGACTTGCAATGAATGCTATAAATCGTCACTTTCAAGTGCTGTAGTTGCACTTCTAAAATGTATAAGAAAGCACTGAGTGAATAGAACGCGAAAGGTGTGTGTAAAGCTGCAGGAGATAAAGGGAGACAATATTCCTTCATTTGTAATCACTATTAGGTTTGATTAGTCAGTATTAATGAAAGAAATATCTGTTCCATTTATTACACGAATATTGATATATCCTAATATATTATTAAAGTTTAATTTAAGATTAAAACATTTGTTAGATTATGACTTTAAACAATTTTGATTCAGTTTGCGCCTCACAAGTTGGAAGAAAATATAATGAAATATAGCATATCGTAATATGGTTACATAAAATACATATACCCAATCATCGTAATAGCCAAAATAATACGGCAGACTAAAATTACGGTATTAGAAGAAATACTTATCCCATCTAATCAGATTGTATCTCTTTATGACCACATCTACAGGTACATTAAAGTAATGCCATCCACAAGACCAGTTCCAAAAACAACGTCTGCTCAGGTTGGCTGGAGATCCACAGATCGTCTTCTCGCTCTAGAGAGATACGGAAAATACGCCAGGCCAAAAGGAGGCTTAGTCAAACAACTGAACTGGCCAAGTGAGGCGGTCAATTGACTTTCCTCATGGATTCGAACCTTTGTTTGTTAAAGCTTGTGATATGATGTAAATATGTTGGACCATTTTTAAAACATGATTGTGACCTGATGGCTGGAAATGTTGACTCTCTAGCCCACGCAGTCTCTAATCTGGTAATACTTGAGACTAGCCACTAGACCTTAGAAACGAATCAATTGTATCCACTACTATCTTTCCATCTGTTAATGAATAAAGTTCCTCTGTAAACTATTTTGTTCTGGTCTATATAAGCAACAGCATTAAGAGGGGCCAATGCTCAATTTATAGCTCTTATTACTATTGAAAGGATTTTGAAGCCAACATTTGTTCTTGCTATATACACGAGGCTTGATGTGTTATACCCTTCAGACTCGGTTTCAAAACTAAACATAATTAAAGCTGATAACTGAAGGCTAAACATACTTTACAAATGTTATATAGTCTTGTATTTAATGCGTTCACTTTTGAAATGTATAAAAATATTTTATAATCAATAAATTTTTATTTTCCTACAAGTGCAGACTTTGTTCGCTTTATCACTATTTTATCACTATTATCACTATTTAATGCATTTAATGCGTTGGGAACTCTTCCGCCTTATGAAATTAAGAAGATTCATTTCCATGCCATTCGTTACCCTGTAGCTAAAGACTGAATACTCCTATGCACTTGGCATTCAGAGTGAGCCCTTACTTTTTTGTGTGTGCTTTTCAGCCGTTCGCCAGCTTTGCTCCTCTGAATCCCATTGCCCAGCTATATCCCAGGCTATTAGGATTTCTCCCAGAAGTCAGAAATAAAGCAGAGAATCATTGACCCACGCTTCTGTCTGAAAGTTGATACCTTTCCTGCCTTACTTCACATAATTCCATCGAAGTGCCGTCCCTCTGTCATTTAGGCGCCTGTTTACCCGCTTCGCCCCTGAAACAAAATGTTCATCTGTTTCTGTGGTTCAAGGTTAACGTCTGTCCATTTCGGTGTCATTTAAGTTCCGAAATTCAAAAATAACCGGGATGACCACTAGGTTCGGAGCCCAAGCGTTTTAAACGTAGCCACCACGTCCACTTTCGAAATAATCTTGTTCAAATATTATTTAAAAAAAACACAATTCAAAATGACATTATTCATAATAAATATGTTTGTATATTTGTAGGGTTACACGTAAACACACACACACATTCAAACTACCAAGACACTGTAACTTATTACAACGTGACACTAAAAATATCCAAAATTAAAATTGTAGATAACAATGGCCAGTTTTTAAGAATGGAATGCCCCCTGGCAACTTTATGGGAGCGAGAAGACCATGGACTTGAACAAAGACGTCATATCTTTTCAGACACCTACGTTTGATTTGGTTTAATGATTTGTTATCTAGACCCAATAAATCCTTTCCACCAGATATCATTTACTAGCAGACGTCTTGCCGTGTCTTGTATATTCTTTTCTTTTTTTTTTTTTATTTGGAAAGGGTTTATGCTACACGAGAATTTAAATTTATTTGACAGATCTTTCTGTGCTGATTGTAAATAGAAAAAAAAAGTTCGCTATTTTTAGAAACTTTAATTACTGGATTAAATTTGAATAATCCACATTTATAAGTAGTATGTTTGAGGATATATTTTGTATGGTACATTTATAAGTAATATGTTTGAGGATATTTTTTGCATGGTACATTTATTAGTAGTTGAGGATATATTATGTATTGTACACTTATTGGTAGTATATTTGAGGATATGTTTTGTATGGTAAAAAAATAGTAGTGTATTTGATGATATATTTTGTATGGTAAAAAAATAGTAGTGTATTTGTGGATATATTTTGTATGGTAAAAAAATAGTAGTGTATTTGAGGATATATTTTGTATGGTAAAAAAATAGTAGTGTATTTGAGGATAAATTTTGTATGGCAATGGGCTGGTGATTGAATCATGACGTCAAATTTGCACTTCCTTCCAAAAGCTCCTTAGAATCAAATCCAATGTGCAATCAGAACTTGTAAAGACAATGAGTTGTTGTGTTTGGTTTAGAAGCTGTAGCACATCACCACATTTTTAGTGAAGAAAATGGGGGAAATAAGGTAAAAAAAAAATAATAAAAAGACTAAACAGAGCTAATTAAGAGAAAGAAACGTTTGATCTCTTTGAATTAATTTTTTTTTCAACAAATGTACAGCCATGACGTCAAAATGCATGTTTTCCCTCGTGCTTTTTTTTTCCCTATTAGATTAAAAGCTAGACATTTAGTAGGCAGGCTAACATATGGTTTAAATGTATACACATTTGGTTTCGACACTAACTTTTGCTTTAAAATCTAAATATTTGGTTTCGAGACTAACTTTTGATTTAAAGGCTACATATTTGGGTTTGAGACTAACTTTTTTGGTTTAAAATCTAAACGTTTGGTTTCGAGACTTAGTTTTTGTTAAGAGGCTAGCCATTTAGTTTCGAGACTTTGTTTTAAAGGCTAAACATTATACATGTAGAATATAATCAATAACATCTAGTTTAGAATCAATAACATATAGTTAAGAGACAAATGATCTTATTATAACTGCATTTGATCTTCACTAACGAGCATTGCTTAGCCCGAATCGCTTAGCCTCACTACCAGTGTCAAACTAACGACCGATGTGTAGCTTAATTACCCGTGTCTAGACTATCTACAAATACCTATACTACCAACCAAATGTTTAGAGTTTCAACCGAACAACATTGAAATGTCTATTCTAGTTCAAAGCGAGCATCGCAGACACCACTGGGGCAGCCCGTGTCTCCTGCATTCTCTCCTAGCTGCTCCGTCTGTTTAGTAGACGAGACTTACCTGTGGGGGTCAGTGCACGCTCGCTGGAGGTCAGATGTTTCCCACGCTAGTTGAGCACTGTCTGTGTACCTGAGCAATGTGGGTGAGTTGCTTGAAGGAAAGGGACGGGCCGCAGGTGATATGTACACATACAAAAGTTAGGGGGGGGGGGTGCTGATTATGGTAACAGTAGGAGAGGCCTGGTCTATCTATCTATCTATCTATCTATCTATCTATCTATCTATCTATCTATCTATCTATCTATCTATCTATCTATCTATCTATCTATCTATCTATCTATCTATCTATCTATCTATCTATCTATCTATCTATCTATCTATCTATCGTTCTATCGTTCTATCTATCGTTCTATCTATCGTTCTATCTATCGTTCTATCTATTAGATTTTCTGACCTATTAATTACATTTATTTTAAATCGGTTGTATATCTTATCTTATATGATACAGACGTTACTTCAAAAAGAAGATGATTACGTCCTACGCGTCATGCATTTAGTCATGCATATTAGCCAATGACCTAAACTCCGCCAAATCACTGTTTTTAACTGGCTAGCTCAGGCAACCCATTCCATGCTCCAATAGCACTAGGGAAGAAGGAGCTTTTGTACAAATTTGTCTTGGCATATGAAGCGAGAAATGTGCTTATTATCTTTGTGTTTTTCTGAGTATTTTATTAAATTTTGTTTTTGTATTTGAAGATTATGGCTCAGTGTTTTATGTATAATTGCTACTTTACTTTTAAGTCTTCTATCCTGAAGGCTTTCTAAATTTAGTGATATATTTATATCTATCAACCGCCCAACCTATCTAGATGTGTGATCATTTGTTGAAATATCTGTTCACTTCTGG
Organism: Biomphalaria glabrata; assembly: GCF_947242115.1. Taxonomy (NCBI): domain Eukaryota; kingdom Metazoa; phylum Mollusca; class Gastropoda; family Planorbidae; genus Biomphalaria; species Biomphalaria glabrata. The sequence goes on along the minus strand of NC_074717.1, from coordinate 36,418,241 downwards.
AGTTCAGTCAGTCGTCATTTTAGTCGAGACACATACCGAGACACTATGTGTCTATTATGTCTGCCTGAATGTTTACACTAACAACCGACATGATCCTCTGCTCTGACTGCCTCTGACTATCTGACGAATTAGTTGGACGGAAATAGATCTAGATGTCGTTGGTAGAAAATATTACAAAGAGCCAAAGAAATAAAAATATTTGATCAAATTACAATTTAAAAACTTAAACTCATTTTAGATATTTTTCATAATCTCTTTCTCCGTCTGTCTATTATACCTTCGTCTCTTTCTCTGTCTCTCTATTATACCTTCGTCTCTTTCTCCGTCTGTCTATTATACTTTCGTATCTTTCTCTGTCTCTCTATTATACCTTCGTCTCTTTCTCCGCCTGTCTATTATACCTTCGTCTTTTTCTCCGTCTGTCCATTATACCTTCGTCTCTTTCTCCGTCTGTCTATTATACCTTCGTCTCTTTCTCCGTCTGTCTATTATACCTTCGTCTCTTTCTCCGTCTGTCTATTATACCTTCGTCTTTTTCTCTGTCTCTCTATTATACCTTCGTCTCTTTCTCTGTCTCTCTATTATACCTTCGTCTCTTTCTCTGTCTCTCTATTATACCTTCGTCTCTTTCTCCGTCTGTCTATTATACCTTCGTCACTTTCTCCGTCTGTCTATTATACCTTCGTCTCTTTCTCTGTCTCTCTATTATACCTTCGTCTCTTTCTCTGTCTCTCTATTATACCTTCGTCTCTTTCTCCGTCTGTCTATTATACCTTCGTCTCTTTCTCCGTCTGTCTATTATACCTTCGTCTCTTTCTCCGTCTGTCTATTATACCTTCGTCTTTTTCTCTGTCTCTCTATTATACCTTCGTCTCTTTCTCTGTCTCTCTATTATACCTTCGTCTCTTTCTCTGTCTCTCTATTATACCTTCGTCTCTTTCTCCGTCTGTCTATTATACCTTCGTCACTTTCTCCGTCTGTCTATTATACCTTCGTCTCTTTCTCTGTCTCTCTATTATACCTTCGTCTCTTTCTCTGTCTCTCTATTATACCTTCGTCTCTTTCTCCGTCTGTCTATTATACCTTCGTCACTTTCTCCGTCTGTCTATTATACCTTCGTCTCTTTCTCTGTCTCTCTATTATACCTTCGTCTCTTTCTCGTCTGTCTATTATACCTTCCTCTCTTTCTCTGTCTGTCTATTATACCTTCCTCTCTTTCTCTGTCTGTCTATTATACCTTCGTCTCTTTCTCCGTCTATTATACCTTCGTCTCTTTCTCGTCTGTCTATTATACTTTCCTCTCTTTCTCTTTATTTCGTTCTCTTATCGACTTTCTTTCCTTCTATTTCTTGAATATTACTGTAATAAAATATGAACTGATTGATACATATAAATGAAGTGTTCACATGAAACTAAGTTTACATTTTCATCCCATAGTAAGAGGTATGTTAAGCTCCTCTCTCAGGCCTTGCGACCTATGGGGCAGATAATATAAACTTCCTTTCACTGACCTTGCGAACCCTGGGGCAGACGATGTAAACTTCCTCTCACTGACCTTGCGCTCTATGGGGCAGACGATGTAAAGGCCGCCCCGTAGTAGTTTAAAACCATCTTTCCTTGAAGTGACGTTTGTACATACCAAGACTTCACTTTAACAGATATCCAATCTCTATCCACAAATCACAGGTATGAGACAAGAAGCGAAATATTATTCAACGTATTGAACAGACTTTAAATCAAAGTAATATAATGTCTAGAAAAAGTCTACATGTACTTTCAAATAGCCTACAGAAGAAAAAAAAAGGTTTTCGGTGACATGTACTTTAGTTGGTAATTACAGCCGGGAGAGACACGTTATAGATCACAAACATCGTGGGGTCGCCTTATATAGTTCCCATTATTCTCGGCTCTAAATGATATTTACGCTGTATTTACTGTTTTACAAGAGTGGAGCTCTTCACTTAAAAGAAAATGAACTGTCCGTACAAGGTCAGGGCAGACTTTGCTGTCAGATTTTTAAAATAATTGAACCACATAAATAATTAACAAATAGTTAACAACAACAACAACAACAACACAAGTGTTAACAACAACAATAATTGTTAATTATTTATGTGGTTCAATTATTTAAAAAATCTGACAGCAAATTTTGTGTAGCCTGCATCTTTTATGACATTCATTGATAAATATCCAAACTTTATATAAATATATGTAACAGAAGAAGACACTGTTCTAGGACAAACAGCGCTAACAAATCAATCAAAGTTGAAACTAGAAGCTACAAAAAAGGCTGAAATTTCTGTTGTCGTGGTTGAAGAGAAATATCGCCAGAAACTTGGAGTCGTGAATAAAACTTCTGAAACACAGACACACAGAGACACACAGAGACACACAGAGACAAAAACGAAAGACGAAAAATGAGGAGGCAAGACAGAAAGACAGAGAGAGAAAGAGTGAGAGAAAGAGTGAGAGAAAAAATAGAGAGAGAGAGAGATAGAAAGACGGTGATTGAAGAGATAGATAGAAATAGAGAAAGATGGTTAAAAGTGTGAAATAAAAAAGAAGAAAAAAAAATCTTATCTTATCTTATAAAATACAGACGCTAGTTAAAAAAAGATAATTACGTCCCTAGGTCAATCTAGTCATGTATGTTAATCACTGACTTAAATTTTCAAATCGTTGGTTTTCCTGGCTGACTCAGGCAACTCATTCCATACTCTAATAGCACTAGAAAAGAAGGAGCGTTTGTAAAAAATTAGTCCTAGCATATGGAACAAGGAATGTGCCTTTGACAGAAGAACTAGAGAGAAGGATCCTAGCAATGGAATTTTGATGCCACAGAAAGATCTTAGGTTATCACATAAAAAGACCGATTACAAACGCAGAGATTAGAGACAGGATTAGTTCAGCTATTGGACCCAACGATGACCTGCTAACTACTATCAAAAAAAAATGCAAACTAAAACTCTATGGTCATTTCACAAGGTTCTTAGGGCTCGCAAAGACGTTCCTTTAGGAAACAGTACCAGAAAAAAGAAGAAGAGGCAGACAGAGTAAGCGATGGAAAGGCAACATACAACTGCGGCATAATCTGTTGGACCGTTGGGCCACCACACAAGATCTGTTTACAGGCTCTCTCTGTTCATTTCTGTCTATAGAACTTGGATAGAATCTCTTTCAATGACAGGTCCGTCCATTCTTTTGTTTTGTTTCATCTAATTATGTAAACATGTTAGAATAATATATAGAGAAAAATGGTATGTACGAATGGCCTTTCGCTGGTCATATATGTTTAAAATGTTTCAGTATTTTTTTTAAATTTCTATGAATCTGCGTTCCTAAATGGGTCACGAGACAGTCATTGCAAACATTAAAAAAAAAAATATCTCAGTTTTTGCTTTGACATCAGTTGTCGAGCTTTCTACAGGCTAGACGTCCTTGGACATTTGCCTCTTTTCTTTGCCTCATTTCTGGGCTACTGGCCTCTTTATTGTTTTGTTTTTTTTAATAACAAATACAAACTTAATTACTTTCTGGAAAATAGGTAAAAAATATAAAAAAAATTAAATCTAAGCATGGAAGTAAATTCTATGCATGTGAATAATAAGTATAGAAATCCTTAGAAATGATTTTATATAATACAAGGTTACAAAGACTGGAAACACAAACTCAAAATCGGTCCCCGAAGTGGTCCACCCAGGCAGGTAAAAAGGCAGGTTTCAATATTTTCAGAAAGTATATCAGAATGAAATTCTACCAAAGGCGAATGACAGGAAAGAATGGAGAAAGAAGGTTGACAGATCTTGTATGGTGCCCCAATGGTCCAGCAGACCAAGGGATAGGTGAAAGTGAAGGTTAAGTTAGATGTGAACCTGGCCTAGCTGATGTCTTAAAATGAATATCTAATTGATCTAATTGCTTCGTAAAGGGTCAGTCTCTTTCTTATTCAAATTCTCAAGGAAAAAAAAAACATTTCCGTAAAAATTTGTTTTTTTCTTTAGTTGCGTGTATTATTTGCCCAGTAGTGGACGAAAGTTCAAGTGATGATATGAAAAACTACTTATTAATTTTTGTTTTAAATTATGCTACACTTATATGCATATTAAATAGATTTTTCCTCTTAAAATTAAAAAATAGTAAACATTTTTTTTTAAATGCAGTTGTTAGTATGACAAAACTTAATTAACTTAGCAATACATTTGTAAAAAAAAATATTTTGACAAAAAATCTAAAACCGTTTGCTTAAAGGTGTGTAAAAATATGGTAAACTGTCATTTCCCTTACTAAATAGCCTCCCGTGTTTGTTACTATTAATAGTGAATAGCTGTAAAAATGGTTGTATTTTTATGAAAAACTGTTTGATTAGTTGATTTAAAAAATTAAAATTTTTCGCTTGCAGAAAAGAAAAAAGTAGCCGTTGCATCAGAACTTTGAAAGGTCTAAAATATCATGATGTCGGATTTTCAATATCTTTTCAAGTTTACGAGATCTAAACGCGATGAACGGACGAAAGGACAGACAGACCACACAAAACTAATAGGGTCTATTCCCCTTTCAAGGGCCGCTAAAAATTAAAATTACAAATGAAATTATTTAAATGTAAAAACAAAGCATTAATCAAAACATAAAAACAATGCCAATGTCGGTGGCAGTTCTATCAATTTATCTTTGAAGGTGTCTCCATTAGTTGATGCTACCTTCTTCAATAAATTATAATTTAAATAAATTGCTTATACAAATGACGGAACTAATTATAAATTACTCAAACTTTAGGTATATCTAACCGTAAATGTACTAAAAGCAGGTAACATGCAGTAGCAATAATACAGTTTGACAATTTTAGGGCAGTTTGATTAAAAGTATTTATTAATTTGTTTGAACATAATGTTTTTCCTTTCCGTCTAAATAGACTAAAGGGAAATAAGGAGAGGAAATGAAAAGAATTACTCTTAACAATTTCTGGATTACTTCCCCTGAGGTATACGAAAAGTCTCTCACACCATCAAGGTAGGCGTCCCTTCTGGTAGAGTCATTTTAAGGTCTTGCGACAATTTCTCTAATATAATTTCTAATAGGTGCATATTAGAGTCGATTACTTGTTAAAAAGTTTGAAATGAGAGGGTATAAAGTAGATCTTGAGTTAAACATAGATACAACCAATCTAGAGTTAAATATTGGCTTGGAGAGTTCATTCTGCGCTGCGAGAAGGCTTTGCTCTGCGCATGCGTGACCTTTTTTAGTACGCGATTCACGAATGAATATATCTCAACACCGCTTCGCAGCTTTAGCAAACAAATTTACGAAAAATGCTTTAGAAAAACAAATTTGAATGTTAATTTGATTAAAGTATGAAATGAATGGACTATAATTAGTATGTTCGTTTGTCAAAGTATAAAAGTATTTTTGTGAAGAGAAGTCCTATCATCTTAGAGTTGAATGAGTGTTTTAGACCTAGGAATAGAGAAGTGTGTAACCTTTCCGGTAATGTCTAATGAAAGAATGCACGTCAGGAATTCTAAATTCGCAGATATAAGGAAGGAGTTTATGTCAAAAATGCTTTTCAAACACAACATTGAAGCTTAATTTTATTTAACAATGAAATCAATAGACTATATTTTGTATTTTCATGTGTCAAAGTAAAAAAACTTGTTGCGCAAAGTGTAGTTCTTAAAATTAGATCTAGATCTAGATCCTTTCGATCTTTTCATGTAAACATTGGTAAACGTAGCCTACATCGATGAATTTATAATGCTTTCATAGAGTTTGTCAACTTTTTTTTGTTGAGGGTCTTAAGTTAGTTTTATGGCTACAACACATTCACTACGGTCCATGTTGTACCAAAGGAACATTTCTGCCAAGTTTTATCAAGATTGGTCAAACGGTTTTGATTTCTATTCGTAACATACATACATACGCCTTACTTTCTACTTTATAAAGTAGATACATACCTACATACATACATACATACAAGAATTGCTCGCTTAAGAGTATAGGGATGTAGATAATGGCAAATCTATTTGGTGAAAAGCCAATGGGAAGGTGGTAGACTTTAACAAACAAACATTTGTCAAAGAGATACTTGAAAAAGCAAAAGATACCACAAGAGAGAGAGAGAGAGAGAGAGAGACAGAGAGAGCGACAGAGAGAGAGAGAGAGAGAGAGAGAGAGAGAGAGAGACAGAGAGAGCGACAGAGAGAGAGAGAGACAGAGAGAGCGAGAGAGAGAGAGAGAGAGAGCGCGAGAGAGACAGAGAGAGAGAGACAGAGATAGCGAAAGAGAGAGAGAGACAGAGAGAGCGAGAGAGACAGAGAGAGAGAGACAGAGAGAGAGAGTGACAGAGAGAGATACACAGAGAGAGACAGAGAGAGATCGACAGAGACAGCGAGAGAGAGACAGAGAGAGCGAGAGAGAGAGAGACAGAGAGATACGGAGAGAGCGAGAGAGATAGAGAGAGCGAGAGACAGAGAGACAGAGAGAGATACAGAGAGAGCGATACAAGACAAAGAGAGAGCGAGACAGATAGAGTCATAGAGATATAGATAGAGATACAGAAAGAGCGAGAGAGAGACAAAGATATATATATATATATATATATATATAGAGAGAGAGAGAGAGAGAGAGAGAGTAGGTCAAGCGATGTTTGTCTTGTACGCTGACTTAGACTCAACACAATCTCTTGACTTGAAGAGAGAAACAGAAGAACAAAGACGCACGTACAAACATAAACAAGAGAAAAAAAAACACACACAAGAGAAAGGAAGACAGGGGAGAACACTCATGTTCAAGTCTCATTCACAAGCATGGGAACATGCGATCCCACAAATAATACAACATCTAATCAGTAATGCTGATAGTAATATCGTAAATGACATTCCGACCGAGTGAATCGCGCGCTCCAGGGGCGGCAATAATACGAAACGAAACAACCAAAATACAAAAAAATAAATATAAAAACAAAACAAAAACAAAAAACAAAGCTTATATTACGGGTATCAATTAATTTGGATCAGTCGTGTGGATAAATATGAAATAAATATCAGAGGACAATCTAGAAGATTCAGCCATATTAATTATAATTATTAATTATACCACCTCTTCAGTCAAGTACTATTTCTATCCCTTGTTTGAGATATCAAACAAATTAATTTTGACCAATTCACTACATCTAATTATTAATAATACAATTGTTTACAGTTACGTTGGAGTTGACCGGATCAGTAAAAAAATGTTCAAATTGTTAACCTTACCTCCTATATTTAGAACTACATGGTTATAAGGGGTAGATAATAAAAGAAATAGATGTTTACAGTTTGACTTAAACTTGTTATTTCCCTTACACCTTTTTTTAAAAACAGTTTTTCAAAGGCTGCTCTCCTAGTTTGGAACGCAAAATTTAAAATACCATCACATATGATTGGGAACAAACGAATGCCACTAGGACACCTATTTGAGAAGAACATTGTTTGGACATCTCTAAGATTTAAAAACAAAACATGTCATGATTGAGTGACATCGTGATAGGAAAGAATAATATTTTTGGCTATAGTGTAACTGTAATCCATTTGGTATCTTAGTCATAACCAATTGTGACAAGTATTTCATCAAGGATCCTAAAGATTATTTCTACTGCTGTTATTGCAAACGATGTCTCAGCCAGCCATACAAATACAATATCGCAACCACTTGTAATATTAAATCGAATGACCTAATCCTAACCCTATTTATTAATAATAAAATAAAAAAAAATTAATGTATGATTTGGGAGATCAACCAAAAATGTAGAACTGAAGTACAAACAGCGTGAGTTCACCAAAGTATCCACTAGATAGGTCATTGCAAGATAATAAGAGGAGTAATTTCAACATTTTTACTTTATTTGAATAGAAGGATAACTCTAGCCAATCTAATAAAAGTATTAAGGTGATTATCTTTCTTTAAATTAATTCCACGCTTGGAAAAAAAAGTATTTAAAAAGGGGACATAACACATGATTATTATTTCAACGCGTTAGAGCCAAGTGAGTTATCCGTATTTCATTAAGTACAAATGTGATTATTTACGTTAAATGTATAATCATATGACTTATCGATATGTTCTTCTTGTCTTTAGGGCCTGGATCATCTTCATAAAGTAGAAAGAATAAGCGACATCGAGCAAATAAATTTTAAGAAGTTTTATTTCATTCGACCTCTGTTATGTTGAAAGTTTTAAGATTTATAGATACTGCCGTACGCTACGCGAGTAAAACGAAAAAGCGTTTTGGGGATTTTAAGAAATACATTGCTAAAAATGAATCCTCAATTATTTTTTTCTAAATTCCGAACATATTTCATTAATTAACTGTAGACTACAACGACCTTGTGTTCAGGACCATGTCGAACCAACCAATTGGTACTCGGCTGTGGTCATGCAAATATCAACATGCATATATGCACTAATGCACATATATAGCTCTCGTTTTATTTTTACACTACATGAAATGATGATCTTGTGTGGTGCCCCAACTGTCGAACAGATTAAGGGAAAGAACACGAAGAAGACTTACTTAAACCTGAATCCTCTCTCGCATTGGGCGGCAATCTCTATCTACAGAGATCTGTCATAGGCGACCTTCACAGCGTCTTCCAAACTGATTCCCGCAGATGTTAGGTCTTCTAAGAAGCTGCAAAACCATGTTATAGGAGTTATCATCCATGTTATAGGAGTTATCATCCATGTTATAGGAGTTATCATCCATGTTATAGGAGTTATCATCCATGTTATAGGAATTATCATCCATGTTATAGGAGTTATCATCCATGTTATAGGAGTTATCATCCATGTTATAGGAGTCATCATCCATGTTAAAGGAGTTATCATCCATGTTATAGGAGTTATCATCCTCAGACAAGACGAAAAACAAAGTCAGCCTTAACATAGAAGCCGCAAAGAGAAAAGCGAAAACCAGGCTGATCACAACGCAATGTTCCCAGCACGGGTGATTACATCAGAAATAACGTGAGTGAAAGTATAGTGTTCATTTAAAAATAGAATACCGGTAAAATATTTAAGACTGATCAAGAAACGAAACAAGTAATTTTTGCGACAATGTTTATCAACTTTCGAGACCATTTGACGTCCCTTTGTGTGTGGGCTATCTGTTGGCTAGGGGCGCCAAGGGCATGATGCACCTCCTTGCACTAGCGGATCCAGAACTTTGGAGTGGGGGGGGGGGGGCGATTTTTTTCCAAACCCTAACCCTAACGCCCAGTAAACCCTAACCCTATGCATAAACGTGTGTACAGCGCGCGCGCGCACACACACACACACACACGAAAAACCAAACAACTGGGGCAGCGCTTTTAGGTTCGCTTGTGGGGTTCGGGGCTAAGCCCCGACGACAAAAGCGTTTTCTTGCTTTTTTCACTGTAGAAACGTATTCTCCTGACATCTGCAGCTCATTATTCATCAATGGAGTTCGACGCCAAAAGCGTTTTCTTGCATTCTTCATTACAGAAACGCATTCTCCTGACATCTACAGCTCATTATTCATCAATGGAGTTCGGGGCGAAGCCCCGACGCCAAAAGCATTTTCTTGCATTCTTCATTGCAGAAACGCTTTCTCCTGACATCTACAGCTCGTTATTCATCAGTGGAGTTCGGGGCGAAGCCCCGACGCCAAAAGCGTTTTCTTGCATTCTTCTTAGCAGAAACGCATTCTCCTGACATCTACAGCGCATTATTCATCAATGGAATTCGGGGCGAAGCCCCGACGCCAAAAGCATTTTCTTGCATTCTTCATTGCAGAAACACATTCTCCTGACATCTACAGCTCATTATTCATCAATGGAGTTCGGGGCGAAGCCCCGACGCCAAAAGCATTTTCTTGCATTCTTCATTGCAGAAACGCATTCTCCTGACATCTACAGCTCATTATTCATCAATGGAGTTCGGGGCGAAGCCCCGACGCCAAAAGCATTTTCTTGCATTCTTCATAGCAGAAACGCATTCTCCTGACATCTACAGCGCATTATTCATCAATGGAATTCGGGGCGAAGCCCCGACGCCAAATGCATTTTCTTGCATTCTTCATTGCAGAAACACATTCTCCTGACATCTACAGCTCATTATTCATCAATGGAGTTCGGGGCGAAGCCCCGACGCCAAAAGCATTTTCTTGCATTCTTCATTGCAGAAACGCATTCTCCTGACAAGCACAGCTCATTATTCACCAATGGAGTTCGGGGCGAAGCCCCGACGCCAAAAGCGTTTTCTTTCATTCTTCACTGCAGAAACGCATTCTCCTGACCTAAAGCTCATTATTCATACTATTAAAAAGGACCTTTCGAATAATGTTGTACTTGAAAAATATTCTAATATAAATTTATAGGCCCATAATACATTGCAAATAAAACTGATTTTTTCCTTGAAAAGATAGGATACCCCACATATTTAGATTTTTGCTCTGAGGATCGCCTCCGAAAAAAAAATTATTCAATAAATAGTATTTAAGAAAATTGAAGTATAAATTGTGAGTTATAGTCCCAAATTTATTTAACTAGAAAAATATCAGATTGAGTAAAGGTTGGGAAAAGGCGTCTATGAAATCATTATTTGAGTTCAGAACTCATCTCAATCATGACTTTTATACTGAAAAATTTCGTTTGAATTATAACTTTTCCAATGCACAGTCTTTCTTAAAATAATTATGATAAATTCATGTGAAATTACATAAACTCTGTCTGGGAATGGGAGGGGCGGTAGAGTGAAAACGATTAATCCTCGCTCCTTTAATAATTTCTGCTAAAGATTGCATTTGGCATTAAAGAATAGGGGTGGGACGACTCGATATAAGAATTTAATTTTTTTAAATTTTGTAATTTCTTAACTATATTACAAAAAGAAAAAGTATTGATTTATCCGATGGGGGAAATGCGATTGCATGTCTCGCCCCTCCCACCTGGTACAACCATTTTTCATTTAAATTTACTAATGATACAATTTGAGATTAGAGTATGGTACGTCATAATATACAATGGGTCACATATCAATACGTAGTTTATATTGTATAGATATATAATTTTGTTCACAAACTATGATTCTCCGCAAAAATAGGACCGCCCCCCCCCACTACTCAGAGGGCTAGAGTTGGGAGCGCAGTACATGCAATCGCCCCCCCCCCCCCTCACCCCACCGAATCGGCCAAGATACCAGAAAGGCAGCGACATAATATATAATTTATATATTAATTCAACTAATTTTGTTCACAAACTATGATTTCTACATAAAAATGGACCGCCCCCCCCACTCAAAGGGTTTAGGAGGGAAAGGCAGTAGAGGTATTCGCCCCCCCCCCCCCACCGATCGGCCAACAGGGAACGACATAATATAAAGATCGGTTAAAACATCAATAACAAGTTTTAAAGATTGAGATATTTAATTGATTTTGTTAGCAAGCTGTGATTTCTACATACAAATTGGACCGCCCCCCCCCACTCGAAAGTGTAAGGGGGGGCGGGATGGATACCATCGCCCCCTCTCGACCCCAACAAATCGGCCAACATACTAGAGGGGGGGGGCGAAAAAATAGGTTGAAATATAAATAATTAGTCTATATTTTTAACATAAGTAATAAATTCGTATACAAATTGTGTGAATCCTATACTAAAGTTCGTCCGCCCCCCCCCCTTCCGAAGGGGGGGGGTCGGCCGAGTGGGGGGGGCGATCGCCCCTACCGCCATCCCCCCCCCCCCCCCCTGGATCCGCCAGTGCCTCCTTGCCCTCTCAGGGTAATGAAACATTAGAATACCTGTGCCTTTAACGTCATTTTCCTCTTTTTTTATATTGAATATGCATAAATTAATTTTTGTTTGTTTGTTTGTGGAGGCACCCCATTGATGGCCAGTTTCTTCCAGGCCGTAAATACGATCCTTGTAGTACATGTAACTCGATAATTTTTCATTTAAATATCTTTTTTTAATTGACAAAGTTATTTTGCTTTTCAAAACAAACGAACAAAAAAAAAAAAACAACAACAACAAAAAACAAAGAAAAAAACAAACAAAGAAAAAACAAACAACTAAAAAACAGCAAATTGATGCCAAAATATACCAGCTCTGTTAAACCCTTTTAGAATCACAATAAAATTCCAGGTAAAGATGTCAAAAAAATGAATGAAATACACTTTGATTACTATTATTGTTTAAATTGTTTAATATTTTTCAAAAAGCTCTTTAAAGAAAGTGTTAATACATGGGCAGTCCAGTCACTTTCAGCACAAAGTTTGTATTTATTAACAAATGAAGAAATTGTTTCAAGTCAGTCTGGACTGGTGCGTTCTCTCAGTGACATCTCAAAGTGTTAAAATTCTTGTGCCTTTTATTGTAGCGCGCCGCCTGGAGGCATTCCCCAAACTTGATGTCACATTGACATGACCTATACCGGCACGACGTGGTCTTGGAATCTGCTGACAATGGCACAAACAAAAGAGTATTTCTATCAGAAGGTTAGTGGTCACGGTAGACTGTATCAGAAGGTTATTGGTCACGGTAGACTGCACGTTTGGTTACCAGGGAAAGAAAAACAAGAAATAAAAAAAAAAACTAGTCGACCGGCGGCGTAGCATATGCCGCTATTTTTCAGGGCCGGCCTTAGGTGACCGCAGTGGGCTCGCACTTATGCGACCGCAGTGGGCCCCGCACTTTCATAGGACCCGCGCTAATTCTAGGTGTATAAATTATTAAAGTAAACCATTGTATAACTTATAACAGATTTCCCGCGGACTCCTGTCAATTTACCAGGAGCTCCTGAAAATCTCCTGAAATTTGCAAAATAAATGAAAAAGTCTTGGAAATATCCGAAATTATTAAAATCTTTAGAAAACTCATACGAATCCTATACTCTTAAGCAAGCAATTCTTGTATGTATGTATGTATGTATGTATATATATTTATATTTATATATATATATAAATTTTATTTCGAAAACGGCTCTAACGATTTTCTTTAAAATTTCAAGGTATGTGCATAATAGTGAGAAAAAAATTCTCAACTCATTGGCCACATTGGGAAAACTCGAGATCGACCGTTATATCGGTTTGAAAATGCCTAATTATCGAAAAATTAATTTTGGCTAGAATGTTTTATGAATGAAAATTTTCCATGACGTAAACGGGAAAAACGCTGCTTACGTCACTAGGCTTACCGCAGTACACTAAATTATTTCTTTGCAAACAATAACGAGTTTTAAAGAATCAATAGACCTAATTAAACATTTGCGCACCATCTTACTGTAGATTGATTTATTATAGAACTATGAAAGAAAAGTAATGAAATTAAATGTGCCGATGTATGATTAGTTATTTTATTTTAAGTGCTTAATAAGTTGTTTACACTTTAATTGTGTAGAGCGGTGTAGATACCTTTTACTTTGTTGTTTATTTTGCTGGTGACCTCCAGCTGTCTCGTTCTGAGGTTGCATGCAACCAGGTGCTCTCTTCTATGTCAGCTAAGGCAAGTTTACGCCATAAGCTGGTGTTTTAAGCGTTTCGGTGTTACGTCGACCACTTTTTAGCTCACCAAAAAAGACTGCCTTTGGCATGCGTTCGTCTGAGATTCGTCTCCCATACAGGATACTGCTCTGTCCAGCGTAACTGTCGGACTTAAAGAATTCCCTCTATACAAAGGCCGAGGATACACATTTGAGACCAAAAGAAAATTTGCTGCCGAGGACAGACGCAGACGCTAAAAGAAAATCTTAATCGAGCACCGCGGACAATGGTTATGCTTGCCTTGGATGTGGCAAGATATGTAGGTCACAGCTGCAATCCTCATTAATTTTCGGACTCTAAGACAAGCCTTATTATTATTATTATTTTGCTGGTGAATTATTACCATGTGTCCATGCTTCGGTGTCTACTGTCCGGTACCAAAACAATGGAAATGGTCATAACACAGCTTCTCTACGCCTTACTTGCTCACACTTAACATGATATCCATCTAGCGGTCAACGAGTTTGCGTACGCTGCAGCCTCTTTTGATTTAACTATAAACCTCGGTAAAAAGCTTGGAGTTAGGGCGTGTTGACGGAAAGCCCAGGAGAGATCTGAATGGAGGGATGTGTAAAAGCAGGTCATAGCACCACTGGGATGGATGGATGGCAAAAGCCGGTATGAACTTCTTATAGTCCGACAGTCAGGCTGGGCAGGGCACGTATCCCGTATGGGTAACGAGCATATTATTCGGCGTAACAGAGATGCCCTACGGAAACGTTTCTTTAGAAAACTAATGCAATGATTTAAGTCTAATAAGAAAAAATGAGCCATTTTACTTTGTCACTAAGTGCATGTTTTACCCTATAACGTAGAGAAGTTACACTGCAAAGACTTTCTTCCAAGACAATAATAGTAAGCCTACAATAGAATTACTCAAAAGATGGATTGCAAAACTTTAAGACGGACTTGAGCTGTAGTTTGTCTAGACTGTAGGAGGACTTAAAAGACTTTAAATTTAATCGACATGTTCAATTAGGCCTACAATTAGAACTAACAGAACACTAAAACAACTCTTCAGATTAGTAGTCTTTATCCGATCCTTCATTTTCGTAATTACAAGAATATTCTCAAAATGACTTCGGGTATATATCCTTCCGAAATTATTTAACAGAGCGAGGTTCGGCCACCTGGTACGAAAATATTCTCAAAATGACTTCGGGTATATATCCTTCCGAAATTATTTAACAGAGCGAGGTTCGGCCACCTGGTACAAAAAATATTCTCAAAATGACTTCGGGTATATATCCTTCCGAAATTATTTAACAGAGCGAGGTTCGGCCACCTGGTACAAAAATATTCTCAAAATGACTTCGGGTATATATCCTTCTGAAATTATTTAACCGAGCGAGGTTCGGCCACCTGGTACAAAAATATTCTCAAAATGACTTCGGGTATATATCCTTCCTTAACAAATCTTATTATTATTATTATTTTGCTGGTGAATTATTACCATGTGTTCATGCTTCAGTGTCTACCTCTCCTGTACCAAAACAAAGGAAATGGTCATAACACAGCTTCTCTACGCCTTACTTGCTCACACTAAACATGATATCCATCTAGCGATCAACGAGTTTGCGTACACTGCAGCCTCTTTTGATTTAACTATAAACCTCGGTAAAAAGCTTGGAGTTAGGGCCAGGAGAGATCTGAATGGATGGATGTGTAAAAGCAGGCCATAGCACCACTAGGATGGATGGATGGCAAAAGCCGGTATGAACTTCCTATAGTCCGACAGTCAGGCTGGGCAGGGCACGTATCCCGTATGGGTAACGAGCATATTGTTTGGCGTAACAGAGGTGCCCCACGGAAACGTTTCTTTAGAAAACTAATGCCATGATTTAAGTCTAATAAGAAAAAATGCGCCATTTTACTTTGTCACTAAGTGCATGTTTTACCCTATAACGTAGAGAAGTTACATTGCAAAGACTTTCTTCCAAGCCAATAATAGTAAGCCTACAATAGTTTAACGCAAAAGATGGATTGTAAAAGTATAAGACGGACGTGAGCTGTAGTTTGTCTAGACTGTAGGAGGACTTAAGACTTTAAATTAAATCGACATGTACAATTAGGCCTACAATTAGAACTAACAGAAAACTAAAACAACTCTTCAGATTAGTAGTCTTTATCCGATCGTTCATTTTCGTAATTACAAGAATATTCCCAAAATGACTTCGGGTATATAACCTTCCGAAATTATTTAACAGAGCGAGGTTCGGCCACCTGGTACAAAAATATTCTCAAAATGACTTCGGGTATATATCCTTCCTTAACAAATTATTCATCCGAGCGAGGCTCGGTCACCTGATATTTTTCAAATAATACAGCAAACTAAACATTCATATTTCGTTGTTTACAATTTCGAAACAATTCCTAAAGATACATGAGAAATAGCGGAATACAAAAATGGCAGGATAAAAAGTGATTCTAGTCCTTGCATTTCGATCTTTAATTTCATATGCATGTCGTCCAGAGCAGCATGCACTGGCCCGAACTGGTCCCTAAACCCTCTCTAGAACAACTAGATCTATATGGAGAGCTACCAGATCTGGAAACTACTGCTCACTGCAGATCTAGTATTACTCATCTGAACCCTCCAACACAGAAATGAGAAAAAGAATACAATGTCTCTATGCTTACTAGTGTATCTCTTTGTTAACATTACGTTCTCTTTGTATTTTGTTGTTATTTATAAAGCTTAAGGTGGTTCTTCCTTTTTTACAAAGTTTAAACTCTGTCTGTCTGACTGGCAGAAAACTCGAACACGTTATTTCTCCAACACCCATTCTCGGATCAAGTTAAAACTTTACAAAATTATTCATTGGCGTAGACAATGTATGAATCACTAAAGAATTACCAATAAGTCAAATAATTATTTATTAATTATTTTGTTTGTAATAACAAAGGAAACTAATCATTCAGTATTCATAAATATGGTTAAATATGTTCGGTTTTGTCCCCTTACATAATTTACACTTTATCTCTCCCACACCCATTCTCGGATAAAGTTAACATTTTAACAATTAGTGAATGTAATTAAATTGAATCTATTAAATAAATCAATCAGTTAGTCAATTAATTATTGGTTATTAATTATTTTGTTTGATATTGAAAAAGGGAAATCCATTTCTTATCTCACCTTATATAATACAGACGTTAATTAAAAAAAAAGATGCTTACGTCCTTCGCGTCATGCATTTACTTATGCATGTTAACCAATGAATTAAATTCAATCTGCCCAAGGCAGATGTCCTTTGTGTTTGTCATATGTCTCCATATAAATAAACATCTATACCTCGTTGAGTTGCCTCCCTTAAGTTATTACATTGGTGTTGAAGTGGCATTATAGGCGACTCAACGAGGTAGGATTCGATAACAATGGCATCTTTGACACAACTAGACCAACTCTCAATCAAATAGATTAAGCAGGAACTTCGTTACCGACGTTTGAAGCTTGGCGGTAGCAAGGGGGCGCTTACAGCTCGTCTCAGGCAAGCCCTGATCGATGAAGAAGATCCTTAAACCTACCTATTTGAAATTGAGCCGGAGATTGTTGAGTTCATTGGCAAGATACAGGAAGAAATTGATGCAATGCATGAACAAATTAACAGGATGGGGAACAAGGTATCAGAAAGTGTATTGCAAGTGGAAGGACAAACAGATCAATTTGATAAAATGGTGTCTGAAGCGAAAGGAGGAATAGACTCGTTGGTGAAGGAGCAGTTGCCAGTGGACTCGTTGGTGAAGGAGCAGTTGCCAGTAGACTCGTTGGTGAAGGAGCAGTTGCCTGTAGACTCGTTGATGAAGGAGCAGTTGCCTGTAGACTCGTTGGTGAAGGAGCAAGTGCCTGTAGATTCGTTGGTGAAGGAGCAGTTGCCTGTAGACTGGTTGGTGAAGGAGCAGTTGCCTGTAGACTCGTTGGTGAAGGAGCAGTTGCCTGTAGACTCGTTGGTGAAGAAGCAGTTGCCAGTAGACTCGTTGGTGAAGGAGCAGTTGCCAGTAGACTCGTTGGTGAAGGAGCAGTTGCCAGTGGACTCGTTGGTGAAGGAGCAGTTGCCAGTAGACTCGTTGGTGAAGGAGCAGTTGCCAGTAGACTCGTTGGTGAAGGAGCAGTTGCCAGTAGACTCGTTGGTGAAGGAGCAGTTGCCAGTGGACTCATTGGTGAAGGAGCAGTTGCCAGTAGACTCGTTGGTGAAGGAGCAGTTGCCAGTAGACTCGTTGGTGAAGGAGCAGTTGCCAGTAGACTCGTTGGTGAAGGAGCAGTTGCCAGTGGACTCGTTGGTGAAGGAGCAGTTGCTAGTAGACTCGTTGGTGAAGGAGCAGTTGCCAGTAGACTCGTTGGTGAAGGAGCAGTTGCCAGTAGACTCGTTGGTGAAGGAGCAGTTGCCAGTGGACTCGTTGGTGAAGGAGCAGTTGCCAGTAGACTCGTTGGTGAAGAAGTGCATGGTCAGGACTGTGGCTGCACAAACAGTGGTGACGGAGACGCTGGGGATTGGAGCACAGTCTGTGTCCGTGTTGTAGGCTAGTCTTGTGGGTGTGACTTGTAAGACGAGAATCGTGACAACGATTGCTGAGACGATCTCAACGGGATGAACCGAATCGAACGGAAAGAGACAAATGAAGAAACTGAAGTCTGTTATGTGCCTGAAGCATTTGTTCCTGTGGTACCTGTTACCAGTATCTCAATGAGCCGGAAAGATCAAGACAAATTCTTAAATACTTGCGAATATTGGACAGTAACTGCAGATCTAGAGAGAAGGATACTAGTGTAGCAATGGATAAAATGATCCTAGGAATCACATACAATGACCGCATTACAGTCAAAGAGATAAGAAACAGGATCACAACGGCCATTGGGGCCCGACGATGGCCTGCTAACCACTTTAAATAAACAACTTATATTAAAACTATATGGCCATATGACAAGGTCATGATGTCTCTTGAAACAGGAAACAGTACCAGGAAAAAGAAGAAGAGGCAGTCATAGAAAAAGCGATGGGATGACAACATAAAAAAATGGACTGGCCTGTTATTGAAAGAGATTTAGACGGCTGACAGATCATGTGTGATGTACCAACGATTCACCAGGCTAAAGGATAGGGGAATTTCTTATAGCTATTTGATAGTGTTATTGTTCCAGCTTGTAAAATAAACGAATAACTGTTTGATGTAGGTATATTGTATCAATGTTGAGGTACTCTTCTGAACTTTTCTTATTTCAAAGACTTATTCGTACAAGTGCTCTTTCTTCCCTAGTACCATTAGAGCTTTGAGGAAGTTGCCTGAATCAGTTAGGAAAACCAATGACTTAGCTGAGTTTAAGTCTCGTATTAACATGAACAACAAGATTAACAAATGGATACACGCAGGACGTAATTATCTTATCTTTTTGACAGAACGTCTGTAATTTATAAGATAAGATTGTGGACTTGGCTTTGAACTTACTTGTACATGTACACTTTGAGCCTGAGCACTTCATAGAGTAAGTTGTAAAACTCAGAAGTGTACATCTCAGCGAAGTGAAGCAGTGGTCGTGTTCCAGACAACACCTGGGGAAATAGAGGGACAAGTGACTTAGAGAGTGATAGAGTGACTTAGAGAGTGATAGAGTGACTTAGAGAGTGATAGAGTGACTTAGAGAGTGATAGAGTGACTTAGAGAGTGACTTAGTGGGTGAATTAGAGAGACTAATCACGTGATTAAATTTGTAATAGATCTAGACTAACAACAATAAATCTGTGCGATTAGAAATATTTTTACGCTTGTTTTTGTTTAGCGCAATTTCATGATTGTAGCTTTCTCAACACGCTATGATCCTATCACTTGTCTGGGCCAGTGGGGAAAAGGGGTGGGTGGAGAAGGGAGAAGGTGAGATCTGGTTGAATATCACCGTGATTTCATAATCATTGGTATGTGTGGCTCAGAGGCCAAAAATTTAATTACCTACTGGTTATTTTTTTAAATCCTGTGTTGTCATTGTCATCTCATTCAAATGCATTTATAAAAAAAAAAAGTAAAAAAAAAAAGTCGAACTAGCTGGATTTGAAATCCAGGGCTCTATCCTCCTCAAGCCAACACACTAACCACTACACCAGAGAAGTGCTTATGAAAACAATGGATTTTTATTGTTAATTTCAATTTTTTTTCTCTGCAAAGTGTAAAGGAGACTAATTCAGCTTATACTAACACATCAGTCAAGTACTATTTCTTTCCAGACGTTACTTCAAAAAAGTTGTCCGTAGTCCTAGATATGAAGCAAAGTAGTTCATTGCCAATAATTAATTAACTAACTAATAATTTTTATTGATTCTTGTTTGGTCAGGTAAATGAAATGATTGTGCACAATTTTAGCTTGATCCCGAGATTAGGTGTCGGAGAAATAACGTGTTCAAACATTTTAGACAGACAGACAGACAGACCGTCAGGATGAGCGAGTTGATATAAGCTTTGTTTGCTTTCTGTAATTGTGTTTATTGACTATAGAACTTTTAAAACTCTTTCTCTCCGTAATTATTTACCACATTCTGATGGAATCAACGTTTGTATCGTCGGTTAGGAGAGAAAAGAGTTAAACTATTATCCCCCCTCCCCCACATTAACCCTAATTCAACACTTCCTATCTCTCGTTAGTTATTTCATTGTCCCTTAGTCTTGTATATGTACATTGCATTCCATACAGCCTATGTGAGGCCTTATCCTAGTAGGTCTATCTCACATGTGGTTGAATATAGCCCCTTATTCTACGGTTATGCTTGGCCTGGATGTGGCAAAATATGTAGCTGGGACTGCGCAGCCACGGGAAATACTGCATACCTCACTGATCTTCGAACTCGAAGACTAGCCATATATATATATATATATATATATATATATATATATTATTCTAGAATATCCTTGTGATGCTCTGCTCTCTCATAAACGTGTCCAAACTTAAAAGTTAGCTAGACGTATAGACTTTGGCAACAGGGCAATACGTCAATACCTTTTTCTAATCTTGTTAAGGTGTGGCTTTATTGTACAGTCAGTCACCCAGTTTTACAACTTTTCCTGATTTATGAATGTGGAAATAGTAGCAGTGTTTAAAGTCTGATTGGCAAACAAAAACAAAAAAGATTATGATCCAATTGAAAATTTAAGCAATAAACATTCTTGTGTGATCTCTGGGAATAAATATTTGACCTAATTTAATGCTCTGAGGTTTCCTTTAAAAAAAATAAAAATTTAATGCTCATCTCATTCAAATGTTTTTATATTAGCAACAATGTTTACTAAGACTATGATTAAGTCTTAGATTAGGAATATGACAAATACTTCTTTATTGGTCATAATCATTGGTATGTGTGGCTGAGAAGCCAAAAAATCGCTTAGCTTCGGCTTTGTCATGTAACAAGGGGAACGAGTTCGAATCCCGACTCGGGCTGAGTTGTCTTTGCCGCGTTCTAGAGGCAGCACGGAAACCTTCTCCCAAATACCCCCCCCCCCCTTCCCAGTGGTTTATCAAATAGATTGGACCATGGTTTAAGCATGGAAGATGCGCTATAGAAAACCTCTTTAAAAAAAAATAAAAGTGTGTTTTAATTACATATAATCTTTTCCCATTAAAAACGGGAACATTAAAAATCAAGCAGAATATAAAAAGTTATTTAAAAAAGGTAATGTAAGAGAGAGCACTCACTCCATATCTACAGCCATATATCTCAATACTGTAATATTTTTTTTTACCTTTTTCATTATTAAACAAAATTTATTTATTAACGCTATTTAATTACCTACTGGTTATTTTATTTCATCCCTGTGTTGTCATTGTCAGTAGATGACCGTATACAGTTTCAACTTAATCCGAGAATGGGAAGTAGGAGAAATAACGTATTCAAAACTTTGTATGAGACAGACAGATAGACAGACAAACAGAGTGAGAACAGAAGGAGGCATTTCAGTTCAGCACAGCGGTTGAGACCAGGATGAGAGGGACATTAGAGTTTAGTACGATATAACGGTCGTAGCGGTGAAGTTGAAGTCGGTATATCGTGTTGCTAATTACGTTGGTATTGGCTGTTATTTATTCAGTTATTAGACTCTCCACATAATTTTGGAAATCGTGTTGAGTTGTTTGCAAGAGAGCCTGTTAGAGAGGATCGTAACAGTATGTTTTGTTTTTAAATAGACCCAATAGCTTGGTCACATTCGTCGAAAGTATAAATGTGGGCAGTGGCCCATTGTAAATGTGGGCAGTTGTCCCATGTAAATGTGGGGAGTGTCCCAAATGGGATCATGTACTTTAAACTTGAACCGGATGCCCCACTATTTCCAAATGCGTGGAACTAATATCAAGCTTGGGCAAGACAATTTTTTTTAAAAGGTGCGCATTTGCAGCGGCAAGGCTCGTAGCAAGTTACCGTTAAGCAGATATTTACCTGTCTGCATCACCCAATGAAGCAACCATCCATCAACAGACAGCTAATTATTTTTAAAATATTGCCGCCCTTACCTGTCTACATCATCCACTGGGTGACTGCCCCTGCTACGCAATCCACAGAAGCAGCCATAGTTGTTGTAGTCAAAGCAGGAGTTGCTAGTGTACTTCCGGATCACCCTGCACAACTGGAAGACGTTACGCCTCTGTCTGCGGCTTCTCCCCCCAACGCTAGTTTCGACCACTCCTCTCCGACCGGGTACTGGTGTTGAATTTGCGTCCATTTCACTTTGTCGAACCGAAGTGTTAGTTTCGATAGGTTGTCTCTGTAGTGAGGTTGGATAAGGCTCAGCCAGCGCTTGAGAGTGTATTTGAAAGCAAAACAATGATATAGATCTATTAGTTAGTAAACAGAAGATTTTCATTTAAATCAGATAACTAAAAATAGCTACTTGATTTGTCTTGTGTTAAGGAAGAGTAAATCCGCTGTGTAATTTATTTATACATTAATTAACACCTACATTTTTAACTACACACCAACGTATTTAAAGACTGGGTGGGGATTGTACTGCTACTATTCTACATAAATGTGAAACTATAGTTAAAGCCTCCAAACAGTCTAGATTTAAATCTAGACTCTAAAGTAATATTAGAAAATTGGGGTCTGAGCGGTAAAGCGCTTGGCTTCAGAACGGGGGTCCTGGGTTCGAATCCTTGTGAATACTGGGATTTTTAATTTCGGGATCTTTGGGCGCCTCTGCGCTATCAAATGAAATCTATTAAGGTGCTAAACGCCTCTTTAAATCATGTTCTCTAATTCGCTAATCCTACAACAACCTCTGGCAATAATGGGTCAAGTATGTAACTGAAAACTCTAATGGGATGGGGAAAAATAAAGGCGGTTGGTCGTTGTGCTGGCCACATGACACCCTCGTTAATCGGAGATCATCTGCTCTTTAGACCACAGGGTCTGAAATGGGAACTTTGTTTTCTTTATTTATACTATAGTAGTATTGAATATGACAATTCTTTTTTTTTTACTTGTCTGAGTCACACCACGCGAACATGAATATGAGGGCACTGACTGACTACTCTCTATCACCTCTTTCAGTCTCCAAACGACTTTGGATCATCTCACAGGAATAAAGTGAATGCCTGGGAATAAGCTATGGTCAGAATAATGTCGCCCATACGGCAGTTCCTCCCTCTATAAGCCAAAGGAACTGCAAGTACCGATACAGTTTGGGTTCAGCGGCGTCGCAGGCTCAGAGTACAGCAAACAACCTAAAGGTTGGCGGCTCCTGTTTTTTCCTCAGGATCGACTCCCTAAGACTTTCCCATGTTTGGGTATTGCCGCAAGACAGCAGAGGGTATATAGGATCATTATTGTCAAAAGTTAATTTTGGAGAGTAATATTGTCTCCCTAAAATATGTGGCATGCGCAAGTTCGTAAGTGTTTCTATGCCTCTACTTAAACGCACTGAAAAAAAAAAAGGTGAATATATTTACCTTAAGTTTAATGTTTCCAAACTCAATTGAAAAAAAACAACAACAAATAATTCAGCGATAAACAGAAGTAAAATGAAATCACTTATACAAATAAAATAATAACTTGATAAACATATAGTATAACTATTGAATAAATAAAGCAAAATGAAGCTCATTAGCAAGAATTAACAAATGTTTCAATCTATCTACGAGAATTGTTGAACTAAAGTAATTCTTCATTAGTTTGAGGTGCGAGAAGCTTTTTTCACCACATTCCAAAATTACGGAATAATGGCGTTTTTTTATCGCGCTTAGGATTGGCATATTCCAATTTGAATGACGCCCCAAAATGACAATTTTTGTCTATATATTTCCGGAGATTCGTATGAGTTTTCTAAAGATTTTAATAATTTCGGATATTTCCAGGACTTTTTTATATATTTTGCAATTTCAGGAGATTTTCAGGAGCTCCTGGTAAATTGTCAGGAGGCCGCGGGAAATCTGTTATAAGTTATACAATGGTTTAATTTAATAATTTATACACCTAGGATCAGCGCGGGTCCTATGAGAGTGTGGGGCTCACTGCGGTCGCATAAATGCGGAGCCCACTGCGGTCACCTAAGGCCGGCCCTGCAAAATAGCGGCGTATGCTACGCCGCCGGTCAACTAGTTCTTAATATTTCTAAATAACATTTATTTACATCAAGGTCATTGTTCAGTCTACCAATAAACCAGTCTTTCTCTCTCAAACACATAGTGACCCAATAATCTAGTCAGCCATCTTCTCCGGCTTGCGCACTTTGACTCTCTCTCTCTCTCTCTCTCTCTCTCTTTGGCTTACGATGAAGTGTTACAATTAGCTTATATAGTTTGACTTAAACCTAGATGTTAATAATTAGAAGCGACACTTAAGCATAGGCCATATTAGACTTCAACAACATTTCCACAGAGAAAATATCTCGTACATACGTGGATTGTTTTTAAGGAGTTTCTCACACAAGAAGACAGATAGTAGCCATTGCACCTAAACCTTGCAAGCCACAAAAAATATTGTGAAATAAGGTTTTCAAATAGTTCTACTAGTTTCTAAATGTGACAGATGGACAGACGAACACACAGACAGAATACACAAAAAATAACATAGAGGTCGCTAACAATAAAGTAAAATCTATTTATATCTTCTTCTTTTATGATTCAAAATCATGGGAGTATGGAGATCGTGTCGAATTTTCATTCTATTTTTCTTTTTCTGCGTGCAGAAACAACCTATAGTATTATTCGATCATTGTATTTTCACTATCAATTTAGTTAGCATAATAAGGTAATCGAATGTTAGTCTTTTTCTTTACTGGTCCATATACTCAACTTAATTATTCAAGTCTTCAAGTATTCGAATACTCAATATATTGAAGAAATTTGCTATTAACCCTCCAGTCACATACTTGACCAATTAATGCCAGAGGTTGTAGTAGGATTATGAAGGTAGAGAGGTGCTTAAAGAGGTGCTTAGTAAGGTGCTTAAAGAGGTGCTTAGTAAGTTAATCGATTTCTTTTTTTAGCCTAGATTTATATCCCCTGTTTATTCAGTTCAATCTTTTGTGTTTTGTTTCTTGGTGACCGATTTATTCGTTGTTTCACGTGACTCGTTCTTATGCTACGGGTAAGTTTAATGGATTGAGAAATGCCGTAACTGAGAGAGAGAGAGATAACACACAGGACACAGGGGGTCGGTACACACACACATATATATATATATATACATTTATATGTATATACTGCAAGAAGGACATTGACACGGCTGCGGGAAATCGCCCAGAATAGAGCGAAAAAAAAGGTTATATTAAGCGTACTTGTATCAATTAGTTTGGATCCATGGGCGTAGCCAGGATTTTTTTTCGTGGGGGGGGGGGATTTTTTTCTCCCCCCCCCCCACCCCCACCCCGCCCCGAAAAAAAATATATTTATATGTTTGTATGGATAAATGTGTGTGTGTGTACATAATTAATCTCTATTACATTCTGACCCTTCATTCTTTTGGAAGACGTTTATTGTGCCCTAGAATAGGTTCTTCCTGAAGTTAATGAAAAAATTGTAGACCCTTCGCCCTCTCCAGCAAGGGGTCTGGGGGATCGCTGAGACCTCCCCCCCCCCCGGCTACGCCCATGTTTGGATCAGTCATGTATTTAAATTATTAATAGATCTAGAATCTAGACTAACAATAAAAAAAAACATTTATAAAAGTAAATTAAAAAAAAAAGGAACGACCTGAATTAGAACTTGTGGGCTAAAGCCTTCTAAGGCTTATCAAGTCAATGTTGTCAGGTAAAAGAAATAGTTGTGCATAAGTTCAGATTAATCCGAGATTGGGTGTCGGAGAAATAACGTGTACTAACTTTTAGCCAGACAGACACACAGAGTGAGTTGATAGAAGCTTTGTCAAAAAGACGTTCAAATTTAAGAATTAAATTTTGTTCAATGCGTATTAGATCTACCGTCTCTCCCATGGTTCTACATACTTACCACCCTCTTTTTATTTAACCTTCAGACATGCGTCTGAGGAACCTAATTTAGTCCTTCTTTTTAGATCTTTCGTCTGAGGAACCTAATTTAGTCCTTACTTTTAGATCTTGCGTCTGAGGAACCTAATTTAATACTTACTTTTAGATCTTGCGTCTGAGGAACCTAATTTAGTCCTTACTTTTAGATCTTGCGATTGAGGAATCTAATTTAGTCCTTACTTTTAGATCTTGCGTCTGAGGAACCTAATTTAGTCCTTTCTTTTTAGATATTGCGTCTGAGGAACCTAATTTAGTCCTTACTTTTAGATCTTGCGTCTGAGGAACCTAATTTAGTGCTTATTTTTATATCTTGCGTCTGAGGAACCTAATTTAGTCCTTACTTTTTAGATATTGCGTCTGAGGAACCTAATTTAGTCCTTACTTTTAGATCTTTCGACAAAGGAACCTAATTTAGTCCTTACTTTTTAGATATTGCGTCTGAGGAACCTAATTTAGTCCTTACTTTTAGATCTTTCGTCTGAGGAACCTAATTTAGTCCTTACTTTTAGATCTTTCGTCTGAGGAACCTAATTTAGTCCTTACTTTTAGATCTTTCGTCTGAGGAACCTAATATAGTCCTTACTTTTAGATCTTGCGTCGGAGGAACCTAATTTAATACTTACTTTTAGATCTTGCGTCTGAGGAACCTAATTTAGTCCTTACTTTTAGATCTTGCGACTGAGGAACCTAATTTAGTCCTTACTTTTAGATCTTGCGTCTGAGGAACCTAATTTAGTCCTTTCTTTTTAGATATTGCGTCTGAGGAACCTAATTTAGTCCTTTCTTTTTAGATATTGCGTCTGAGGAACCTAATTTAGTCCTTACTTTTAGATCTTGCGTCTGAGGAACCTAATTTAGTCCTTACTTTTTAGATATTGCGTCTGAGGAACCTAATTTAGTCCTTACTTTTAGATCTTTCGTCTGAGGAACCTAATTTAGTCCTTACTTTTAGATCTTTCGTCTGAGGAACCTAATTTAGTCCTTACTTTTAGATTTTGCGTCTGAGGAACCTAATTTAATACTTACTTTTAGATCTTGCGTCTGAGGAACCTAATTTTGTCCTTACTTTTAGATCTTGCGACTGAGGAATCTAATTTAGTCCTAACTTTTAGATCTTGCGTCTGAGGAACCTAATTTAGTTCTTACTTTTAGATCTTGCGTCTGAGGAACCTAATTTAGTCCTTACTTTTTAGATATTGCGTCTGAGGAACCTAATTTAGTCCTTACTTTTAGATCTTTCGACTGAGGAACCTAATTAAGTCCTTACTTTTAGATTTTGCGTCTGAGGAACCTAATTTAGTCCTTACTTTTAGATCTTTCGTCTGAGGAACCTAATTTAGTCCTTACTTTTAGATCTTTCGTCTGAGGAACCTAATTTAGTCCTTACTTTTAGATCTTGCGTCTGAGGAACCTAATTTAGTGCTTATTTTTATATCTTGCGTCTGAGGAACCTAATTTAGTCCTTACTTTTTAGATATTGCGTCTGAGGAACCTAATTTAGTCCTTACTTTTAGATCTTTCTACTGAGGAACCTAATTTAGTCCTTACTTTTTAGATATTGCGTCTGAGGAACCTAATTTAGTCCTTACTTTTAGATCTTTCGTCTGAGGAACCTAATTTAGTCCTTACTTTTAGATCTTTCGTCTGAGGAACCTAATTTAGTCCTTACTTTTAGATCTTTCGTCTGAGGAACCTAATTTAGTCCTTACTTTTAGATCTTGCGTCTGAGGAACCTAATTTAGTCCTTACTTTTAGATCTTGCGACTGAGGAACCTAATTTAGTCCTTACTTTTAGATCTTGCGTCTGAGGAACCTAATTTAGTCCTTTCTTTTTAGATATTGCGTCTGAGGAACCTAATTTAGTCCTTTCTTTTTAGATATTGCGTCTGAGGAACCTAATTTAGTCCTTACTTTTAGATCTTGCGTCTGAGGAACCTAATTTAGTGCTTATTTTTATATCTTGCGTCTGAGGAACCAAATTTAGTCCTTACTTTTTAGATATTGCGTCTGAGGAACCTAATTTAGTCCTTACTTTTAGATCTTTCGACTGAGGAACCTAATTTAGTCCTTACTTTTTAGATATTGCGTCTGAGGAACCTAATTTAGTCCTTACTTTTAGATCTTTCGTCTGAGGAACCTAATTTAGTCCTTACTTTTAGATCTTTCGTCTGAGGAACCTAATTTAGTCCTTACTTTTAGATATTGCGTCTGAAGAACCTAATTTAATACTTACTTTTAGATCTAACGTCCAAGGAACCTAATTAAACCTTTTTTTTTCGAGTTCATACATTTTTTTTCTTTCACTTCGGCCATAAACTTCAAGAATACGTGGGTCACAGGTCGAGGAAGGCATTCTTTGGAGTTACCTCCCTCCTCCTATTGTCCCATGGCCTCCTTACTCTCTTTTGACGCAGGAACGTAATAACTGTTCCTGTACTAAGGTCGTGCTTATCAAAGAGTAAACAAGTAGAACATTGTGTACACATTGTTTAACTAGGTAGGGACCTCCACATCGTTGCTATCATAGCAGTGGCGTAGCTAGGATTTGGGGGCCCGGGAGGCTAGACCTCTTTAGTGGCCCTGCATTTTGATATTTGACATCATGAGATGAGACAATAGCGTAATACTTAATGTAAAAGCCAATTTCGGACATTTATTTGGCCCCCCTCCTGTTTTAGGGTTAGCTGATGGGGCAGCTTTTTTTTCTTTCTCTTGACTAAGACATCTTGCTCTCGAAGAGGATTGTACGCAAAGCTTTACTCCATGCTGTCCGGTCTTGGGCTATCTCCTCCCACATACTTTTGTGGATTTCTGTTGTTCTCATGTATCGCTTGTAATTTAGTCTTGGGTGGCCCTTGGGTCTGAGTCCCTCCACAAGCCCAGCATATAAGATATCTTTTGGAATTCTGCCATCTGGCGTGCAGGTGACATGTCTGAGCCAGCGTAGTCTTCTCTGTGTCAAGAGATGCTATGCATATTGGCCAATTTCAAAACGTCCTGATTGGAGACATAATCCCTTTAGGACTCTAGGAGATGCACATTATGCGTCTATTGGTACGTATATTGACTAGTTCTCACTGTAATCTATCTATCTATCTATCTATCTATCTATCTATCTATCTATCTATCTATCTATCTATCTATCTATCTATCTATCTATCTAACTATCTAACTATCTATCTATCTATCTATCTATCTATTTATCTATCTATCTATCTATCTATCTATCTATCTATCTATCTGTCTATCTATCTATCTATCTATCTATCTCAATAGGAAGCAGGCAGGTAATTAGAACCATTAGGTCTTTGATGACAAGGGGGCTGACCTGGCTACTAGGAATCAAGATGGAGGGGGCAGGAAAAAGTAAAAGTAAGAAGACAACAAATGGAATGGATCTAAATTCTTGTTTAAACGTGAAACAAGAAAATAAAAATAAAATTAAGTCGACCTCATTGGCTTTTGAGGGAATCACTTGATCCCTCATGCTAAGTAAAAGGTCCTGGTGATTGAGCAATGTATTTACCTGAGATCAAAATAGTGCCAAGTACAAGTACACGCACGATGTCCATTATAGGCGAATAATACCTGAAAATAAGAATCACGTTTTGAACGTAGAGAATAGAGCACTGCAATCTGCAAGGCGCCTAAAGGTCTCTTAGTAAAAAAAAAAAGATCTGATTTCAAACTATTGTTTAGATGCGCGTTAACACACAACAATTATTAAAATAGAAAAAAAAAATACTTTAAAAAAAGTGTATCAATTATTTAGAAACTTTCATGTAAATAGATCTAGACTATCATTATTAAATGTCAACGTATGTAAATATTTTTTAATTATTGTTTTTGTATAGCGCTATTTTAATGCTTTTTTTTGTGCATTCTCAGATCAGTGCTTTGTGGTCCAATCACATTTCTGAACCTGTTTTTTGTTTTGGTTGTTTTTTTTTGAAAAAAAAAAGGGGGGGGGGAAACTAAGGGGAAAGAAGGTTTCCGTACTGCCTTTTAAAGACGCTCTTAAAAAGAAATTAGTCTGAATTCAAAGTCGAGTTCTCGAGTCTCAATGACGGGAAGCCGACAAATTGTGTCTTTTGTTAGGTTCAAATTTCTAGCCAACGACCCAATTCTCTACACAGTAGTTATCTCCCCTTAGCTGTATTGTTTCTATATTAAACAAAATTAATTAATTACGACTAATCAATAAAATAATTTGTCATTTTTTCGATTGATATATAAAAGATGAAAAATTGTGCAAAGTTTTAACTTGATCCCAGAAGGAAGAGTGGAAGAAATGACGTGTACAACACGTGTACAAGACAGAGAGAGAGAGAGAGAGAGAGAGACGGAGAGAGTGAGGAGAAAAAAGCTTTGCAATAATAATACAAACATTTCGAGTTGTTTCACTTTTTAAAGAAACATTCTGCCTTGACACAAGCAAACATTTCGCTGAACTTAGTTTCTCTAAATCTGTAATACATCTATTTTGTGCTGTAACTGATCTAGATCTAGTAGTTGTGAATCAGACACTAACACCACCAACAGGGAAATCTTACCTGCTTTTTGACAGTATGATTCGAGAGATTCCTACGTTTCGAAGCATGTTCTGTTAAACATGTCACGTACACAGAGAGGGTAGACAATGAAACATTGGTCAATTACATACACAGTGTCTTCAAGGGTTCTCACAATTTAGAAGCCAATATTATTGTTTGCAAATAAAAAAAAATTGGTCAATTACATACACAGTGTCTTCAAGGGTTCTCACAATTTAGAAGCCAATATTATTGTTTGCAAAAAAAAAAAATTGGTCAATTACATACACATCGTCTTCAAGGGTTCTTACAATTTAGAAGTTAATATTATTGTTTGCAAAAAAAAAAATAATAATTGGTCAAAAAAAGGGATGTGTACGTTCGCGTTTATTAATTTTGGAAGCCGAGTCTGTCTTGTTACATTCGTGTTGATCTTCTTAATTGTGAGTCCTTATCTTATTTATTTTATTTTAATTTTGTCTAATTCCATATTGATTACATTTTTTTTGCTCGTGATTAAAAAATAAAGGACTTCGAGAATTTGTTCTAGCAGCAAAATGTTTCAGTTGGCAGCACTAAAACTGTGTCCTGTTGTTTTTTTTAATATATTTTTTTTCAAAGAGATTTAGTCGGGGAGGGCTCAGGAGTCAGTCTGAAGCACATACCATATGACCCATACATATTTGTTCGTTATTTACAAAATAACTAATTTAGTATAATCACCAGAAATCAGGGACGGCGTAGATAATTGGTGGCCCTAGGCGATATGAATATGGTGACCCCAAATGAAATAGAAATTACAAAATAAACAGCGAAAAAGTAAATTAAGCTATTTAAATAAAACCTAGTTGTCGCGTAGTATAGACAAGTGTCTATTTCTTTCTCCTAACTCTGTTTTTTTTATTTCCTCTACTGGTAGTACGTGTACGGGGCGAGAGTGTCTTGTATTTTTTTGTTTTGAATTGTTTTGCTACGTCACAAAGTCCGGTGACATCTATCGGTCATTCTTTGTCACGAGGCAGTTCACCCTCTAGTTTGGTTGTAGCGGACGGTGTGTTGGCTCGTTAAACGTTATTTGTCTGTACCTGTTTCTCGGACTTATTTTTCAGTTGGATTTTTGGGACCCCTGTTTAGGGTGAGTTATTCGTTTGTGATATCTATTATTGTATGTTGTATGAGGTTGTCACTATTTCTATTTTTAGTGTAGAAGTTGAGAGTATTGTGTTTATTTCGTTTATAGGGTGCCAGTGTTGGAGTTGTGGGCTTCGCTTGCCGTCTCAGAAATACATATTGCAGTTTTTTTTCATTGTCATTGTCAAACTTTACTATTACCAAGGTTGGCAGTGTTGTGACGCCAGTCGGTCAGAGTCTGGTGGACCATAAAGCCAGGGTGACAAGTTAATAGCCGTAGCAAAGGTGCTTAAATTAATTATTGTATAATATCTTTATATATACCTATTATATATATATATATATATATATATATATATATCTAATATATATACTGTCTATTTGTCATCCTCATTGTACATACACATATATGTTTCATACAATTAAATTCATTTATTTTTGTTGTTATTTAAACTATTCACCTAGTTGTTTACTGTATATACGACTGTGTGTGAGTGATGTTCTTGTCAGGTTGAACCCCGGGACCTTAACAGTATACAGCTAGTTAAAAACGCAAATAAATCCTAAACCTGACAAATGGGGGCTCAGAGTCCGGCTGTGACTACTAGGTCATAGATTGTCTTATCTAGTCTTGTTATCTTATAAAATAAAAAAAATATATACAGACTAATACCCCTTTATTGTATTTATATTTGATGTATTGGGTACAATTTGCTGAAGAAAAAAAAATTGTTTGTGTACTTCTCATAATTGTTTGGACATCAAAAGTAGCAGAGGCTTGAAACATTGTTAAATTTATCATTAATTTGTTTGAATTCACCGCCATATTACCATATGTGTTGATTGTTGATATTGAGGATTGTACCAATGCTAAATTCATCATTTATGACTTTGAACTCATCATCATATGACTATAGGTGTTGATATTTCAAGATTGTTATTTATATTCATTTATTTAATTTTTTCTTTCATGTAATTTTGTGCTTCACTTATGACCGAGTGACGAGTGTCTTCTCGCTCCCGACAACAGACAAGTGTGTGGGGATTGACCGTTGATACATGTGTTAGAGGCCATCGTTCCTGTGTTGGTGTTTTGGAAGTCCCTGTAGCAGCTACCTTTCTACGCATCGGCCTGGAGTGAGGCGTTTTCTCTCCGACGTTGGATACTGCTCAGATAGGTTTTCTCTTTCTTTGCCATACGACACACTCATAGGTTGTAGTTTACATCTTATGTGTGTATATTATAGTATATCATAGTAATAATAATAATAGTATTAGTTGATTTAGCTTAACACAGTAAGTCACTTAGACCATGGAAACCAGGTTAACGGTAACGTCACAATTTATTAGTGATGGCCGTGCTATGGGGTACGAAGGGGAAAGGCTAGAGAAATATGTGAAGGAACGGAAAGCTGAATATGATAGAGATAAGGAAGAGGCGAAGGCAGAAGAAGAGGCTAGAAAGAAAGAGGCGAAGGCAGAAGAAGAGGCTAGAAAGAAAGAGGCGAAGGCAGAAGAAGAGGCTAGGTTTGAGCGGCAGGAGAAGTTGAAGAAAGAGGCGAAGGCAGAAGAAGAGGCTAGGAAGAAAGAGGAAGAAGAGAGATTTGAACGTGATGAGAAGGCCAAACGCGAGGAGCACGAAAGATGGAAGGAAAGAGATGCCAAGGAGTCAATCAAGAGGAAAGAGGAGTTGGAACTGGCTAGGCTTAAAGAAAAGTCTGCGCCAGAGGCAGGCGGGGCGGCAGGACAGTCAGGGGATGTGCGATACAAGAATGTCTTAGACAGGCTTGACAAGAGTTTCCAGGGAATGAAAGATGACGACGACCTCCTAGCTTACCTAACACACTTTGAGGCCGTTGCAGCAAGGTGCAAAATAGAGAGAAAAGAGTGGTCCTTGCTGTTGTCATATAAACTGACCACCGCACTCAGAAACTTCATGCTAAGGGACAGTCTGTTCCTTAGCGAGAATTATGAAGAAGTCAAGACTGCACTTCTTCGCCATGCAGATATCAACGCGGAAACCTGCCGCAAAAGATTCCATCTCGTGAGACCAAGTCATAACGACTTTAGGAGATATGTAACAGAATTGAGAACAGCATTAGACAATTGGTGCAAGATGGCCGAAGTCGGTAAAACAGTGGAGGAGTTAAAAGACCTGTTGATCAAAGATAGGATCTTAGAAAGTGTTTCGAGTGACGTATACAGGCAACTAGTTTTGAGCAAGCACAGAACAGTAGATAATATGCTAGAAGTTATAGAAGGATTTAAGGTAGCTGGTTCTGATGTGTCCATTTGTAAGGAAGAAAGTGTATATGTTGCAGCAGCATGCAGTGAGTCGGGGTCAGATGTGTCTATTTGTAAGGAAGAAAGTGCGCATGTTGCGGCAGCGTGTCGTGAGCCTGTAAGAAATAGAAGTCCAGGGATTGAGAGTAACTTAATTATTTGTTTTAAGTGCAAGAGGGGAGGCCACAAAGCGTCAGAATGCCCTCAACGTTCGCAACTTAACTCTAGTCCTGCTTCTGATGTTAGATATAGGAACGCACCCACAATCTCCACTAACACACAAAGGCCCAGTAGAAATGCATCACAAGGTCGCTACCAAAGGCAGTTTGATGGTAACGGTCGAAGAATCCGCGGCAATAGTGTGGGGAGACAAAGTTATGCTACATACGAGAATTCTTACAATAACAGGCACAGTAGAACGGGTGGTACTGGGGCATACCAAAACAGAGATCAAGGCCCAGGAGGTTCTTATAGATGACTGAGTGGTCCTCACAATATTCAAAATTGTGGAAATTGTACTTTAGGGAAAGGAGATGAGTATTTTTCCCCCTGTAAGAGAAAAACTTTTTCATATGTGGATAAGACATTACGTGATAAGTCTGTGGGTAAGCTGAAGTTTAAAAAGGGGAGAGTAAATGGGATAAGTGTGTCTGTTTTGAAAGATTCTGGTTCGAGTGTTATAGGAATTAGAAGCTCATTAGTTGGTGAGAAAGACATGATTCCTGGTACTTATAAATTAAAACTTGTTGATGGGACAGTGAAGGATTATCCATTGGCATGTGTGAGTATTGAGTCGGATTACATTGTCGGTAAATATGTCGTAGCTTGCTTTAAAGTTGCAGATTTAATTCTTGGGAATGTTGACAGTAATGTGAGTCGTGAGTTTAATTGCTCAGCAGTAACTAGGTCAATGACAAATAAGGAGATTGAGGGCGGCACTGTAAGTGATTGTGGAGTATTGGAAGAATGTCGAGATGTGCTAGGTACAAGCGAAGAATTTTTATGTGAACAGTTGAGTGATCCGTCTTTAAAAGATCTATGGGAGCGACATGTGGACAGTTGTGTAGATAATAAAAAGAATGGAAGTGTGGAATATAAAGTGTTTGATAGACTATTGTACAGAGTGTTTAGGGGAAAGTTTGGTGAGGAAGAAAGACAGTTAGTTGTACCTTCAGCTAAGAGAGAAATTGTGTTGAAAACCGCTCATGAGAGTATGTTGGCAGGACATTTGTCATTAAGAAAGACTAAAAGTAAAATCTACAAATATTTTTTCTGGCAAGGTTTAGATAGAGACATAAAAGAGTTTGTGAGGTCGTGTGATATTTGTCAGAAAGCTAGGATGCCACGTCGTTGTGACAGAGTGGATCTTGGCCAAATGAATGTTATTACCACTCCGTTTTATAAAGTTGCAACAGATATTATTGGCCCATTGGAGTTAACTGACAATAAGAATAGGTATATTTTGACAGTAGTAGATGTTGCTACGAGATGGCCAGAAGCGATACCACTGAGAAATATAAACACAGAAACAGTTATCGAAGCACTAACTAGTATTTTTTGTAGAATTGGGCTACCGACTGAAATTTTAAGTGATCAAGGCCCACAGTTTACTTCGGAATTGTACAATCAGGTCTGTAATTTTTTCTCTGTCAAACCAGTGCATTCTACCATTTACCACCCGAGCTCTAATGGGATGGTTGAACGACTTAATTCTTCTTTAAAATCCTTTCTAAGGAAAGTGTGTCAGGATAGCCCTTGTGATTGGGACCGGAAAGTCAACGCAGCACTGTTCGCCTACCGAGAGGTTCCTAACGAAACAACGGGAATGTCACCATTTGAGCTTGTCTACGGAAGACAAATGAGGGGCCCTTTGGCTATCTTAAAACAAGTGTTCGTAAATAACGAAGAGGAAAATGGGTACAAGAATGTATTCAGTTATTTACTGGATTTGAAGACAAGATTATCTGAGGTGACTGCTATTGCTAATTTCAACAGTAAGGCAAACAGAAATAAATACAAGAAACAATATGACAAATACTCATCGAGGCGAGATATAAATGTGGGTGACTGTGTTTTAGTCCTCAAACCACACAGAGACAGTAAGCTGTCCGTGTTTTGGCAGGGCCCGTATAAGGTTCTAAACAA
Organism: Biomphalaria glabrata; assembly: GCF_947242115.1. Classification (NCBI taxonomy): domain Eukaryota; kingdom Metazoa; phylum Mollusca; class Gastropoda; family Planorbidae; genus Biomphalaria; species Biomphalaria glabrata. Next base: position 36,382,163 of record NC_074717.1, on the reverse strand, counting down.
GATTTCCCAATTTAATTATGTTATCCAGAAAGAAAATATGACAAAGATATATCATATAAACAGACTTATGAAATACCATTGTAGGGTAAAGAAGGGAGATAACCTAATTGTTGCAGATGAAAATAGAAATGAACTTTTGTCAGCTAATATGGTTTCAGTTGTAGGGGAGGAAGACGTTGCTGAGCAGGATGAATATAATGATGATATGCTACCTAACATTCCAACGCTAGAAACTACGCAGAAAGAGAAGATTCACGAGGATGTCTTCACACAGGTCAAAATTAACCCCAATTTGAACCATATGCAAAAGATGCAAGTAAATGAAATTTTAACAGAGTATAGAGACATTATATCCAATGTTCCTGGCAGGGCCACAGTCGAAAAGTTTAAAATTAAATTGATTGATAAGAAGCCTATAGCTCTGAAACCATATGCGGTGCCCATTCATATGAAAGAGAAAGTGAAGCAAGAAATCGACAACATGTTAGAATTGGGAATTATAGGGCCGACGGACTCCCCTTATGCAGCGCCAGTTGTTATAATTAAGAAGAAAGATGGCACACTCCGCCCTTGTATAGATTTTAGAAAATTAAATAATATTACTGAAATACCTGCTGAGGTAATTCCTGAACAAGAAGATTTGTTTAACATGTTGTATAAAGCCAAGTACTTTACATTGGTGGACCTAACAAAGGGTTACTGGCAAATTCCGATCAGTGAAACGAGCAAACCTTTTACAGCGTTTAGAGTTCTTGGGGAGCATTATATGTTCCACTACTTACCCTTTGGGTTGAGCGGTGCTCCAAGTCATTTTAATAAGGTTGTTAAGAGTATGCTAAGGGGAGTAGAAAATGTATTGTTCTACTTCGATGACATTTGTATTTTCAGTGAAGACTGGGAATCACACTCAAAGAGTGTCAGAAATGTTTTTTGCGCTCTAAGAGAGAACGGCTTTACACTAAAACCAGATAAACTTGAGGTGGGCTACACTAGTGTTAAATTTCTGGGTCATAATGTGGGACAGGGAGTTATCAAACCTGATCCTAGCAATGTAAAAAAGATCATGGAATTTAAAACACCCACTACAAAGAAAGAAATACGTAGTTTGATTGGTCTGATAAATTATTACAGCAAATTTATTCCGAGTTACGCGGATTTAGTATTCCCCTTTACAGAGTTACTACGTCGGGGCAAGTCTATAAGAGTGGACTGGAACTATGAGTGTGCGGAGGCATTGAATAGAGTGCAGACTTGTTTGAGTAAGTATCCTATTCTTCGTTTACCTGACGCTTCTCTATCTTTTTTTCTTCAGACCGATGCTTCAGATAAAGGAATTTCTGGTATTCTCTGTCAGTGTATCAAAGGTGTGTTACATCCCATAAAGTACGTAAGCCGTAAGTTGTTGCCTCGGGAGCAGAAGTACTCTATTATTGAACGGGAAGGATTAGCCATAGTATATTCTGTTAAGAAACTGGACAGGTATTTAGCAGGTAAAACATTTCACCTGCTGACTGATCACAAGGCCTTATCGTATCTCAGGAGCACAAACTTTACCATTGCACGTATCACAAGATGGGCATTGATGCTACAAGACTACTCCTTTGACGTTGCCCACGTAAAGGGAGAGAACAATCTGCTGGCTGATCTTTGTTCAAGATTGATATAGACTTCCATCCGCCATTTATATTATGTCTCTATGTGTTATAACATTTGAACTTGTGTTTTATATTATGCAAATGATACTAATTTCAAGAATATAATGTGTATTTATCTACCATGAATATAAGTTGGTATATTATATTAATGTTGTATTTGTAAATATGATTTTGTAATATAACTTGGTTCTTGGCCCAAGTTGATATGGATCACCTTAAAAGTCAAGGTAACCAACTTTTCTTTGTTATTGGATTTTCATCTTGACGTGTATTGTGTCTCCTTGGTTCATTAATTGGTGACTCCCCATCATTTTTTTTCTTCCATTATTACATTTTGAAATGTGACATAGATGCACTTATGATCATTTTGTTCTTCCTTGTTCTTTCTACAAAGTTTTGTCTTCGAAAGGATTTTTGATGACTGGAATTTCTTTCAAAATTTCCAGTTCGTCGAGGAGGGGGGATGTCGCGTAGTATAGACAAGTGTCTATTTCTTTCTCCTAACTCTGTTTTTTTTATTTCCTCTACTGGTAGTACGTGTACGGGGCGAGAGTGTCTTGTATTTTTTTGTTTTGAATTGTTTTGCTACGTCACAAAGTCCGGTGACATCTATCGGTCATTCTTTGTCACGAGGCAGTTCACCCTCTAGTTTGGTTGTAGCGGACGGTGTGTTGGCTCGTAAAACGTTATTTGTCTGTACCTGTTTCTCGGACTTATTTTTCAGTTGGATTTTTGGGACCCCTGTTTAGGGTGAGTTATTCGTTTGTGATATCTATTATTGTATGTTGTATGAGGTTGTCACTATTTCTATTTTTAGTGTAGAAGTTGAGAGTATTGTGTTTATTTCGTTTATAGGGTGCCAGTGTTGGAGTTGTGGGCTTCGCTTGCCGTCTCAGAAATACATATTGCAGTTTTTTTTCATTGTCATTGTCAAACTTTACTATTACCAAGGTTGGCAGTGTTGTGACGCCAGTCGGTCAGAGTCTGGTGGACCATAAAGCCAGGGTGACAAGTTAATAGCCGTAGCAAAGGTGCTTAAATTAATTATTGTATAATATCTTTATATATACCTATTATATATATATATATATATATATATATATCTAATATATATACTGTCTATTTGTCATCCTCATTGTACATACACATATATGTTTCATACAATTAAATTCATTTATTTTTGTTGTTATTTAAACTATTCACCTAGTTGTTTACTGTATGTACGACTGTGTGTGAGTGATGTTCTTGTCAGGTTGAACCCCGGGACCTTAACAGTATACAGCTAGTTAAAAACGCAAATAAATCCTAAACCTGACACTAGTGACCCCCCCCCCCCCCCAAAAAAAAAAAACATCAGTGGGCACAAGTTCCGCTATTACTTCTCTAAAATATTGTTTAGATTTCTGTGAGAGGCCCCCACCAATCCGTGGCTTCCTAGTTTGCCTATGCCCAAGGCCGGCCCTGCATAAATAAAAAAAAAGAAATTAAGCTTATTGAATTAAAACAGTATACCAGGAAGGTGCTTATTAGTTGAACCTTTACCTTAGTTATTTATGTATCTATCGAGCTGTCATCCTCCCTACATTGCTCTATGCCTCAGAAACGTGGACAGTGTACAGAAAACATGCAAAGAAACTGAACCACTTCCACATGACACGTCTAAGAATACTGAATGTCAAATGGGAAGAAAAAATACCAGATGCTGAAGTCCTTCGAAGAGCGGGTCTGCAAAGCATCCACACAATCCTGATGCAATCCCAGATACGATGGGCAGGACACGTCTGCAGAATGGAAGACCGCCGCATCCCTAAACGACTCCTGTATGGCCAATTAAGGGAAGGAAAGCGCTCACAAAGCGGACAAAGAAAGCCTTTAGGGACACCCTCAAAGCTTCTCTGAAAGCGTCAGCATAAGCCCAGCCACCTTGGAGATAGAAGCACATGACAGAGCATCATGGCGTCGCGCTGTGAAAACCGGTGCACAAATTGCTGAGGAAAAGAGAAAAGCGCTGGAAGAAGAAAAGCAAGGCCAATGACACTAGCTCCAGCTGGAATAAGTTGCCAGGTGTGCAGCCGAACATTCCGGGCTCACATAGGTCTCACCAGCCACATGAGAAGGCAAAGCCCTCAGCCCCCCTGGATGACAATAGTGGTCATCATCGAACCACGACGAACGAACTATATATATTTATCTCCTTATAAACCATGCTACGCTTTCATTTACAATACCATATCTGCATATAATAACAGAATCTATGACATGGTGTACATTATACATTTACACTGAATATTTGTTGAATAAAACTATTTATTACTGCACTAAATTAAAAGTAACGAACACTTGTATAGTTGTTATCTATTCTCTCCATTCCAATGTTGTGTTTCATTACTTTCAACGCTTACATAGTAATGAACTAGCTCCGGGTTGTTTCTTGTCTATTGTTCTTCTCTAGATTTTTGCTGTTGATTTTTTCAATCTCTTCTACTCATCCTATTGCCATACAAGCTCTTAAACAACGCCAAAACAACCAAATATCAAACAATTAATTACTCAATAAGTCGTAATTAAATTAATTTTGTTTTTATAGAGGAAATGAAAAAAAAAACAAACACTAAGCTAAATGGAGGTGAGCCTAATGTGGAGAATAGGATATATTAGGCGTAGTGGAGATAAACCCTGTGTAGGTTCTATCAATTGAAAGATAGATAGGGTAAAATAAACTAGTCGACCCGCGGCGTAGCATACGCCACTATTTAGTGACGGGTGAACACTTCCTGAAAGGCACAGTTGTCCAAATGGGGTGGGTTTGGGCTAACGACTGTGAGCGCATGCCTGAAGAGCGAGGAAGGCGCGTGTGCGGGCTGGATGGCTCGGGAGGAGGGTTAGAGAGTCGGCGTACGTGCGTGGTGTCCCACTTGGTTGGCAACGTAGACACGGTCGGCCTTAGGTCACTGCAACCTATGTGAACGCAGTGGGCCCCGCACCTTCATAGGTAATTTTAGATGTCAACTACTAAATTAAGCCATATTATTTTAACTGATAAAGGGTGCTCGCGTCCTCATGGTTTTCAGAAACTCTGATGAAGAAGCTTCGCGCACCTCAAACAATCAAGAATTACTTAAGGTGAACAATTCAAGAAAATAGATTCAACAATTCGGCAATTCTTGCTATTGAACGTGATCTTTAAATGAAACAGAATTTTGATGATATACCGTATGACTTCGCTACACTGCTACACGCTACACGAAAGGCTAGTAAAGTAAGGTTAATTTGATCGTGATTTTGTACTTAGTAATGAATGAATAAAATGTAAATACGAATTTATTTTCTAGTACAAATACAAAATCGTAGTTTTCACTTATTATCCTTATCATTCCACAGACTGGGCCCCGCGCAATCTTTTTCGCATAGGGCCCGCAATTGTTAGGGCCGGACTGGGCGTAGAGACTTGTTCTCTCCCCCCCCCCTTTTTTTTTCTCTAAGCTGCACTCTCTATCATCGCGAAAGTTATGTGGGTTAACTCTAGTCCGACTCAGTTCGACTTGAAGAAATAAAAGAGTTTTCTTTCCATGACTTTTTCATCGATTGTTAGAGAGTCGTAGTGAGTGCGTGATGTCCGCAAGGTTGGGCGAGGAAAAGAATTATATATATAAATAGATAATTAAATTAAAGATTTTATCAAAGACTGTATATTAATGTAAATATTATAAGATTGTATGTTAATGCAAGATTATTTCAAAGACTATATGTTAATGTAAAGATTATTTCAAATACTATATGTTAATGTAAAGACTATTTCAATGACTGTGTTAATGCAAAGATTATTTCAAAGACTATATGTTAATGTAAAGATTATTTTAATGACTGTATGTTAATGTAAAGATTATTTTAAAGACTATATGTTAATGTAAAGATTATTTCAAAGACTATATGTTAATGTAAAGATTATTTTAATGACTGTATGTTAATGCAAAGGTTATTTCAAAGACTATATGTTAATGTAATGATTATTTCAATGACTGTATGTTAATGCAAAGATTATTTCAAAGACTATATGTTAATGCAAAGGTTATTTCAAAGACTATATGTTAATGTAATGATTATTTCAATGACTGTATGTTAATGCAAAGGTTATTTCAAAGACTGTATGAATACAAGTCAACTAGCATGCAACACCGGCCACGCCCGAGACGACAGTGCAAATCATCGTATCTATAAAATGGGGTGGAGAAAAGAATAGCCATTTAGTGTCCCAAACGTCCTTATTACAATCTCAGACTATTCTTCACATCTTAAGTAAATATGAAAATATTTGATAGGATTTATGTTGCTTTTTTGGCATCAAATAAAAGCTCTATAATACAAAATTTGAGATCTAGATTAATAGGCGCTCATATTTACTGCGATAATTCTTTGAATTATTTGTTTCAGATCTATAATACATGATTGATTCATGTCTTGTCAGGTACAATTACCGTACAATGAATAATTGTGCAAAGTTTCAATTGATCCGAGAATGGAAAATGGGAGAAAAAACAGGTTCAAACTTTTTACCAGACAGACAGACAGACAGACAGACAAGAGTGAGTTGGTATAAGTTTTATAAATAAAAGTGGAAAGTGCTAGAGTTGAAACCAAGCCCATAAGATGGAACGAAGAGGAAGCATACATTTCTAGAGGTCACACTAATAGATCTACAACCTTATATGATGCATGAGCGGTTCTTAAATATTTAGAAGTAAGATTGGAAATGGGGACATTTGATTACAAACAAATGAAACATTACAAATCAAAAAGTAAAACCATGTGACAATATAGCGAATACAATTTTATTTGTGGTTATGTATAGTTTTAACTATAGTTATACTGGATTATGAGGCAAATTTCTTTTTTTTTCATATATAAGCTTTTATATATAATGATTTAATTTACATCGGGCAGTAAAAAATAATAAGATTCGAATAAGGTGCCATGAGAATTAACAGACATTGCTTATCTCAAAACTAATGTACATTTTGTACAGGTTAATGCTGATCTTAAATAATATCTGAAAACGAAATATCAATAATCAATGAAGTATTGGTGATCAATGAAAACTGACCTTCTATTTTAGATCAGTGACTAAATGAGTGTTATTTATGTAATTCGGTTCTCGTATATTTCAACAAATATTAAACAAGGCACTCAACATTCCAGTCAGCGAGCCGAAAGATTTAATTAAATCACTCATTTACAATGAAATGCCTCTATCTGATTTGTCAATAATCATACAATCCAATGCACATTTATCACACTCTTATTCTCTGTGTGACTGCTTCCCTGCCCCCTCCCCCCGAGATTAAATGTTTTAAAGTCAAAATTAATCAATACATCCAAACAAAACAAAACGAAAATCTTTTCAGCTTCTATAAGTAAGAGGACTTAAAAAAATATACAGACAAATGGTGACCAAAACAAAAACAACAACCATAACAATTAAAAAACAACAACAAAAAATGATCATATCGAGAATGATGAATAAAAAATTATATTTAGTCCTTTAGCTTTCTCAATACTCTATGATCCTATCACTTGTCTGGACCAGTTGGAAACTAATTTTTTTTTTAAATTGATACTTGTGCTGTCAGGTAAAATATTCAGCATGATCCGAGATTGGGTGTGGGAGAAATGACACGCACAAACGTTTTTACCACACAGATAGACAGGGTCGGTTGATATATCCCTTGTGACAATTATAACATTCCGGCGCGGTTCGGTCCATGCCATATAATTTTTCTATTTCCAACCGAATAGGAGAATTGCTTTAAACTCATCATTTACATACAGTACACAGCCAATATTAATACGATAAACTATTTGTGGAATGATAGGCCTACCTCCTAGGCTGTGCGAAGTTCATTGATAAAATGCAAAATGATATAAGCTTTTTTAAAAAAATAAATATGTACCTTAAATGTTAGGAACATCTTTCGCTCTCTATAAATAGTAATAGTAGGCCACACAGGAAGCACTTTAAAAAAAGTTCTTTGTTCTACTGTATTTAATGCCTGTCTGTTCGTCCATCTGTCTGTCTATCTAGCTATCTATCGATTTAAACAAGATAAGAACTGATATATGTGAGCCCTTGAACCACTAAGATTATCTTAATTTTGTTTTTACTTTATTTATTTCTATCTTATAAAAGTTGAAATGTCTTTAATTGTACGCTAGAGATCTATTTGTTTTGAGAAATTATTGTAACTGTTTATTAAAATGGTAGCATTAAAAAAGTTCATGTCTTACATAATGTGAGAATTTGAATTTGTAAATATGAAGTTTAAAAAAACAACAACACAACATTAACAGTTCGTTTTATCAGCGAATAAAATTGATGAATGAAAAACAAAAAAAAAAAGCATTTAATTTAACACGGTAATAAAAATCTGTTTAAGATTTTTTATTAAGAGCATCATATTATCAGAGAATGAATATTCAGTTTAAATATACATTAACCTCTCCCGTTTCCCAGACTCGTTCTATGTATTTATTCATTGTCGCAAGCTGCGTCTTCCATAATCTGATATTCGTTGTCTGTGCACCCACCGCTACCAACTAAACAAGCGTAGGTCTCCGCCCCTGCCTGATATTTGTTCATGATCTTGCAATACTGTCCACCTTGAATCGAGGCGAAAGCCAAATTGCTGCCGAAAGCGCAGTTTTCTATTTGATTTTTACACGGCTGTGAGGTCGACATGACGGCTTTTGTAAACGCTGACGGTTGTAGCTGCGCCAGTGACGTGTCACATGACGCTCGACGAAAGTAGTCTAGTTCGGTGCTGGAACAGTTTTGGAGACAGGTGTTGGCGTTTTTGTTGTTTGTGCTAAAGGTCATGAGCTGACAATACTGGTTGTCAGCTTTCAAAAGAGTTGCAATAATCGATTTGAAAATGCAATCGACAACATTATTCTGACAAGGCTTACTCGCGAACCTTAATAAAACATACAAGAGGGCGTTATCGAGTATAAACTGAGAACCAGGATCATCACACATTGCCAGACGTAGAGCGTAATATTCTGAGTCTGTACATAACCCTATCTCGACCAAACACTGATAGGCACTAACACCATTAAAATTCATTTCAAACAGATCACAGTATTCTTCTATTTTAAACAAATATTGAGCCAATGGTGATATCGCGGCACAAGTTTCGACAGTATGTATACACATAGAGGATAATTTAGAAAAAGCATCTCTATTCTCGCAAGCTTCATTATTTAATAACTGAAACTCAAAGTCACTGCACTTGTCAGAACCAACCAAACACGACATAGCAGTGTTCGAAGCCATAGGTTCACAGTATTCTTTGTTACGTATTGAGGAAAAAGCTGTCTGATTCAAAACCGTACAGTTCTCAATAGCCGACTGGCAAGATTGGCTTGTAATAAGGAGTGTGTCACTTACTCCTTGCGTCTCTGTCTTTTCGTTGAAGTCACAGGCAGCAGTTTTTAAGAGAAGAAATTCCGCGACAGAACAGTGTCCGGCTTGAGTCAGACATGTTCTAGAATTGATGCCGTTGATATCCAGGTCGAACAACGCACAGAATTTCTCTTCTTGTTTCAACACTGTTGCTACGACAGATATATTTATGCAGAACAATACTTGATCCTGGCATCCGGCAGACGTGGAGTCTATGGCGTGATAGAAATAATTCTCATACTCGCTGTCGGAAAAATCCGTCTTAAAGTTGCCATCACAAGCGACGCCTATCAATTCGTCAAACTCATCGCTAGTGCATAATCCATTACTGACCATGCAATCAAACGGGTCTACATCGTCAATGTATCCAATCAAAAACATTTTGCAGAATTCATTTGTTTTGTAGTATTCGTTCAAAGAAGCTATCTGTTCACGGCAGGCTTTAAATGTGATCTGACATTTTCTGGCAGTCGCAGCCACTGCGGAATCAAAGTCATTTTTACTAACACAATGGACGGTAGACACAATTAGTAAAGCAAGTAATAACTCTTGTAGGAAATGGATGTTCATTTTCATAATTTTTAAGCACTCAGCAGTAAACACTTTAACCTGTTGAGATAAAGAAAAAAGTGTATGTATTAACATCTTTTGTGCCAATAGTGTAAAGCTTGTACTCTTCTAAAATTGATTTTCAAAACATGAAGTGAGTCCTGTAAGTCACGTATTGGTCTTTAACGCTAAAGTGTAAAAAGCTGTTGCCATTAGAAGTAGAACTCACTTATACTTTAGAGCTCAAGAAACTAAAATGCATTATTTTCAATGCCTACAAGTGTCTATTAGCTTCATTTTCTACATGGGTTTAAAAGCTGGAAACTGACTGAGACTGGGCGGATATCCAGACTTAAAAACATAAGAAGACAATAACCTAGATTAGAAAACTGGATGTAATTAAAACAATGGTATGGAATATAGGAGAGTCTAGTTTGTTTTAGCCAGCGGTTCTCAACCTTTAAAGCTCGGCGACCCTTTTTACTAACCCCCACTCTGCCGCGACCCCCCCCCCCCCCATAACATACACAGCAATAGAAGAATACACTAAATACAATCCATATTTTCGATGGTCTTAGGCGACCCCTGACAAATCATCAATCGACCCCTCAAATGGGTCGCCACCCACAGGTTGAGAACCCCTGGTTTAAGCCATGGAACTATACTAAATAAATAAGTTCTATATAAAACGGTGCTCAATATGTTCCTTTAACGTGTATTTGTTTATTTAATTCTTTAGTGGATATAATCGGGAATTCCCTCTGACGTGCGTTCAAAATACACATCTGCAGGCCAAATTTAAATTTATGGTTATTATATTTGAAAAAAAAATGTAAACGGTTAAACCAGATTTTTTCCTGTGAGGCCAATCAGCTATTTTTTCCCAAAAGAAATACATAAACTGTGAAATAAGAAAATCGTTAAAACTGTTTTCGAGATCCGTGTCCTAGGATACTGAACCCATGAAGAGTTTCAAAGCTGATAAGAGGAACTGTAAAAAAAAAATGGAATCTATTGTTAAACAGTTTAAAAATCTAATTTTATCAACAACAACAAAAAAAAATATATTTAAAGAATGCTTGTGAGTGAAAAGTAAGCTGTTTTTAAGGTAGATTTTGTTTCAAGAATCAGGGATGTACATTCGTGTTCAGATGCAGGGGAAAAACCTCCTGCTTCAGCGCTGCATACATGAACTTTATGAAAAATTGCATTGACATTAGCATCACTGTGTTACATATTGAAGAGTAACCAACATGTTTGTATTCAAACATAATGCAGCAAGACGAACAGAACTTTGTTCGTACCATGTTGATATTCGACTTCTTAATAGTATTGAACAGCTGCTCAACACGAATCAACATGTAGTTAACAAAAAAATATGATAGGACTTTAGTAGGCATGTTAATATACTCTGTTCATTTCATAAAGTACTTCTGAATGGGACACTTCCTAGTCCAGGGCAAGGTTCAAATACTGGATCATTGCCACTATAGAAGAGATTCATACCAAACGAATAAATAGAAAGCTTTTTTGTGTATCCGGACAACAATAAGGAAACGAGACGACCCGCGGATTAGCATAACCCCCCTCTTTGTTTCTGAGCCTCGCTCTCCGTCTCCGCCAAAGTTACGTGGGATAACTCTAGTCCAACTTGCAGAAATAAAAGCGTAATCTTTCCATGACTTTTAAATCGAGGGTTAGAGATTCAGCGTGCCTGCTGCGTGGTGTACCGCATGGTTGGGCAACGAAGATATATATATATACTCACACAAGGCAGTTCAAGTAATGCAATAAGTAATCATTTCTATGTGAAAATGTTAGTTAGATTTAGTTAGTTAGTTTTTTTTCGCCCCTCTGAGGGTGGCATCGTGCCCCCTTTGCTTTCCCTCACTACGCCTCTGTCACCAATGTAGGCAATAGTCGTTTATATATAAAATAAGAAAAATATATTGGAAACATGGGCACCCGCAGGATTTTTTGCAGGGGGGTGCAAGCTGCCACCCATGGCTCAAAGTCGTAGTCTCAACTTTCTTGTTGTAATATTAAAGAAAAGAACTGCCCTCTGTTAGGGCCCTCATACCTAATCGATATTAAGTGCACAGTAAATACTTCTTGTTCATGAAATTAAGAAAAAAAAAAGAAACTAAAAACGTGAACAAAGTATTCACTGAACAACATTGTTAGATTTATCCGTGAGGCCCGTGCTTCCCTACGTTCGAGCAGAACATAAACTGTTAACGTTGACTGTGGTTGCCTAAACTGTCAATACTAATGCATTGCTTTTCGTCGCGATGGACAAGCTGGCGATGAGCGCTTATCTTGCAGTTCTGATATTCTTCTTTGCGTTGCATCTTTTAGGATGAAGACAAAACAAGTTGAACTGAACATTATTATTGCTCGAAAAGCGAGACGTAATGAAGAAATGTAAGAATCAAGTTATGTAATGTAAAGCCGTGTTCTGTAATAACTCCCGAAATCCAAACATGTGTTGTTTTTTCGAAGTGTGTCTGTTGACTGCGAATTCTCGGCAGCAGCAATTCAATATCCGGTATCAGGTTTTTCTGCCAGCAGTCTCTCCTTCCTCAAGATGACATCTCTGATGTGTTCCCCAGGATGGTCAAGTTGGTTTTTGATTATGCAATTAAGGATGTGCTGTTGAGCGGCCACTATGTTAAACTGGAAAGACTGTAACACCGTGGAAACTAGTTCAAGAACAGATGACTAATTAAAAACAATGAAAAGACAAATCAGAAACAAGAGAAGAGACATTTAGTTCACATGTCTGCAGTTTGTTTGGTTTCACTTGCAGTCGTTATTTTAAGATCCGCCAAACAGTCAAGGATCTCTAAGTTGAGACTAAAAGCTCGAATGGATTCGTATTTTTCAGTTCATTGTGTCTCACATAAATGAGGTAAATTTAGCACCAACGCTATCGCTAGGGACAGTTGAGAAAAAAGAATACTAGCTATCAGGGCCAGCCTTTTCCGAGTATTTCGTCCATGTCTAGACTGTACAATGACGTTAGACACATGCAGTGCATCTCTCTGAACCACAGGAACTAAACCAATGAAGTCGAATACAATCGCAATCAACAAAACGAACACTCAAAGACATCTGCTCAGTGTCCGTAATATCAACAATTTCTTCACTAAAATACTCAGCAAATGCAGTTAATTCATGATGAATTTTTGGTTTCTTGCTGCTTCCATTGCTTCGTTGATCCAAATCAACGTTTTGACTTGGACGTTGGCATGTGAAGAACTGTCTTGTATCTCTTCTTTTGTAAACTGGTGGATGTGTTTCACCTGCTGTTTTATCGAGCGCTGACACCGACCGCAAGACGTTAATACATTTACACTTTTTACTTTTGTTCAAAGAAACTAGAACATTTATCACATCGAAAGAAACTTGGCAAGGATTTCTCCTCCTAGGCAAAACAAAATATTCTAGACCTTAATTAAATATTAATAAAAAGTAATTGTGGCATTTGACGTCTCGAGACGATTTTTTCCATTTGCAACTTCTTGTGTGACTAAAGAGGCCAATCCTTTGTACTTTCACCCTTCTTTCTACTACTGTTGTGTAAGGCATCTGCAATCCAGGACCTTTCCTAACCCTAACCCACGACTAACATGCTATAGAATATTGACACCCTTTATAGAGCAAAGAATTGCAAGCCTAGAAGAAGTCGTACATGGTCGGACATGAACTAAAAATTAGCCTATTCTAGTTACAATAATAGCATATCTTTACAACTGTACTTCAGTGGAGGCACTACTACACATTATAATATTCCAATGATAGACCTTTAGATTTTGACTTAGAAGATGATGCGCAACAATTTCCTGAACATTCATTTATTAAACTCTTGAATCAATAATGCATGGACGCCCGCAGGGGGGGGGGGGGTACATGGTGGTGCACTTGCACCCCCCTGGATTCTGACTAAATCTACATCTACGTAATAAAAACAAAACAGATCTGGAAGATGTATTTCATTATAAAATATTTTAAAAATTGGCTAAAATGTGGCTAATAAGAATTCAGAGGCATGCACGTACATTGGTCATCCATTCCTGATACGCCTAGGCTAGGCTAATCTACTACTACATTAACCAGTGGAAGCACTACTTATTCAGTTGCTACTTAAAAGTTAATTGATTTGATGGTGCGAAAAAATGGCTAGAATTTGGCCACTCAGTATCCAAGGGGGTGCAACGGGCGCCCATGAGTTGGAAGCCATTTTACCGATTAAAAAGATAAAAACTCGAGAAATACATTAACAAAATATTTTTACATCTTTACAATATCAACGCCTGATGATTGGGTTTATATCCGGGTTTTCAATACCAAAGAACGACATGCTTTCAGTTTCTGGGCTACATGGTTTATATTCCAGGTATAGATAACGTCCCCTCGAACATACCACGCCTCACGTATTTCATTTCCCCATTGCGCATTTCGTGGAATTCGTAGAAATCCAAATCATATGTGTACAATAAAATAAATAGGTCAGGGTCAACAGAAAAGCGCAACTATTACTGTTATTTTATATTCGATCAAGGTAACATGTGGAAGTTATTCATATGCTGACTAGTTATATACAGTTCTGGATTTAGCTATAGAGGCTAAGGGAACACTGGCTATAGTTCCTACAACAAATATAAAATTATTTTGCAGAAAAAACAACAATGCTTATAATCGGTTATATCATATTTGATAAAATTTGTACCAACAAACTTCATTAGCTTTTCCCGAATCTGTTTACAATTAGAAAAACAAATTTAACGGTAACATTTTTGAATAATGTAGTTTAGATTTATTATGCTGTACTGTGACGTCTTTGAGACTTACATTTAATAAAATAAAATATATGGATTGAGTTACTAGACTATGGTTTGAACTCGGTATACAACTAATTGATTAAATTAATTATTGAAATTTTATTAAAAATTTTATATAAAGAAAAAAGAGGGTGAAATTAGTATGTCCAGAGACAATATGGTATGAGGGAGGTCAATTATATATATATATTTGGGTTCTTGGGTTCAACAATTGTCAGTAACCTAGACTTAGACATCGAGCTGACAAAAAGGATAGGAAAAGCTACCACAGCTTTGGCAAAACTCTCCAAGCGCGTCTGGGAAAATGGTAAATTGACCACAGCGACCAAAATCCTAGTCTACAACGCCTGTGTTGTGAGCACTCTCCTTTATGGCAGTGAAAGCTGGTCAACATACATGTACCAAGAGCACAGATTGAATAGTTTCCACTTGCGCTGCCTGAGACGCATAATGGGCATCTCTTGGAGGGACCATGTCTCCAATCAGGAAGTTTTGAGATTGGCCAATATGAACAGCATGTATGCTCTCCTGACACAAAGAAGATTACGCTGGCTCGGACATGTCACCCGCATGCCAGATGGTAGAATCCCGAAAGATATCTTATATGCTGAGCTTGTGGAAGGAGTCAGACCCAAGGGCCGCCCAAGACTAACATATAGAGATGTCTGCAAGCGAGACATGAGAGCCTCAGGCATCAGTGAAAGTATGTGGGAAAACATAGCCAAAGACCGGAGTGCATGGAGACAGACTGTGCGTGCTGGGACAACCCTTGCTGAGAACAAAAGAATTGAAGCGGCTTTAATCAAGAGGGAAAAAAAGAAAGTCTGCCGTTCTAGAATTGGCTTGATTAGCCACACCAGATTCTGCTCCGTCTCAAGATTAAGCCAAAACCAGTGACTCACTTGGGCGCATCCATTGCCTTTCGAGACAAAAGGAGCCATATATATATATATATATATATATATATATATATATATATATATATATATATATATATATATATATATATATATATATATATATATATATATATATATATATATATATATATATATAAAGACTTATAAAAATTCTTGCTGTAAACTACTCCTATGTTTAATACACCCAGTCAATTAACGAAATATTAAACTAAATTAAAAACAGAAAATTTAACATGGACTAAATGCATAAGATGTACAGGCGAAAAGCCCGTGAAGAATTTAAAAAAAAATGCAGTTGTTTAAAAAAGGTATAAAAACAAAAAAGAAAATTACACCTTTCACACTAAGCGGTCTATAAGGAGGATGGTGAAAAGGTATTCTTTTTCTGTTAACGAGTTTGTCTTGAGGCCAGCTCAACGAGCAAACACTTTATCTTTCCCCCAATAAATGTCAGGTTGGGTAGACTCAGTGTGTGTGTGTGTGTGGGGGGGGGGGGAAGGTCTTCAAAATCTCGAAATTTCAACCCGAGACTCACCGGTTAGGAAGCCATTAAAATTTACAACTCAATCCGAACACCCCTTACAATAACTCAATCCGAACACCCCTTACAATAACTCAATCCGAATACCCCTTACAATTACTCAATCCGAACACCCCTTACAATAACTCAATCCGAATACCCCTTACAATAACTCAATCCGAACACCCCTTACAATAACTCAATCCGAATACCCCTTACAATTACTCAATCCGAACAGCCCCTACATAGCTCAATCCGAACACCCCTTACAATAACTCAATCCGAATACCCCTTACAATTACTCAATCCGAACAGCCCCTACATAGCTCAATCCGAACACCCCTTACAATAACTCAATCCGAACACCCCTTACAATAACTCAATCCGAACACCCCTTACAATAACTCAATCAGAATACCCCTTACAATAACTCAATCCGAACAGCCCCTTAAAATTACTCAATCCGAACAGCCCCTACATAGCTCAATCCGAACAGCCCTTACAATAACTCAATCCGAACAGCCCCTAAATAGCTCAATCCGAACAGCCCTTACAATAACTCACAAAAACTACACTAGGAACATGCAAACACACTCAGAGGCTCGATGTGATCTGCAGTCCATGGCTGAACTCGTTGAGAAACAAGATGAGCGGACAGATCACGTCTATAAATGCAATTACACTTACTGACATCGGCTAATTTAAGGGAGTAGGTGCGTCCCAAGATCGTGTCCTGTCCGAGGGCGTTACAGCGCTTTCATATCATTCAAATATTTCTTATTGTACTCTTAATAATTATAGCTTTTATATAGCGCTACTTTCAAGCTTACAGCATGCATAGAGCGATACGGTCCATTCAGGGCCGGTCTTAGGCCACTGCAGTGGGCCCCGCACTTTCGATGCGAATTCTAGGTGTAAATTATTAAACTATTTTAACTTATCATGAAAGGGTTCCTGGAATTCTCCTGAAATGATAAAATATAAAAAAATGAAAATGAAAATCTCCTGAAATTATTAAAATCTTCTGAAAACTCATGCAAATCTTAAAACAAAGTTCTCATTTCAGGGTGTCATTCAATATGGAAAACGCCAATCCTACTCGCGATTAAAAGAAATCGGCTTTCATTCTATAAATATGCAATAATAATAAGTTCAAATGCTTAATTTACTTCAATAGTCACTGGCATACAAATATAGTTCTAAATGTATCTCGACTTCTTAGGGAAAAAAACAACAAAAGCAATATTTTGCTAGTCGATAGTAAATCTAAAAGACAGATCTGAATGTTTATCGGCTTTTTGTTGGACAACTACTATCTTCAAAGGTAGCCATGACAAGCCAAGTACAAGCGTACTTAGCCTTTCAACCACTCTCACAACAAATACAACCAATTTTTTGTTTATCTTTTACTGAACCTCGATCCTGGAAACGCCGGGGATTTTGAAAGACGTTTTAAATAACTAAACCAGTACAAATACCAGTATTATTATCAATAATAATGCCAATAATTATATAAAATAAAACGATAATAAGGGGTGGTACTTCTTCAGATCTGTTACATTATCAGAAAATTCATCAATGGATAGTGTTAAGATTTAAAGAATTTCATTCCAAATTTCGATTCTGGCAGTAAAAACACTATTAGTTCTGATTTCTAAAAAAAAAAAAATAATTATACAACAATAATAATAGTGATACCAATGTCAAACAAATGTTTAATAACAAACAAGAAAAATCCAGAATTTTTATGGACATTGCAGTGCCAGTATCTGATATCTTTAAAAGATATGAAAATGATAATAAAACAAAATTGGTAAACCTACTCTCCAAGATGAAGACAAAGGAAGTCTGACAAAATTACAACAGACCCTACAGAGAACTGTGCTATCAGCTGAAAATGTATTGACCTAATACCTGGCAGATATCTCTTAGGGCCTAGGGCTTCTCAAACTTTTCAGCTCGGCGACCCCTTTTTACAATTCCTCACTTATTCGCGACCCCCAACAGTAAATTATTTTCGTTTTTAAGTAAGCCTATGATGTTACAAAATTGCAATTGGAGGACTATTGTAACTATCTGATTTGCATTGTCAAAGCTTAATGTTTAATCACAGTACAGTATGACATTATATTCTTTTAATATATATTTCTCCCTATTATATAATTACAAATAAATGAAATAATTTCTTTATGACGTGAATCTATTAACGTTAGTATTTCATATTCACATTTCACACATGTGACAATTTCTGTATTGAACTTTGATAACTAGCAAGCTGTTTCGAGAAATAAAAATATTATTGCAAATGGAAAAAGAAGGTAATGCAAATTATTAGAAATCTGACGGCTAAAGCTTGATCCAGATTTGTGCAGGCTTAATTAAAGAGAAATGTTTCACTGTTCAACCATTTCTGTCTACCAAAAATCTTTAACTTTCTCAATGGATTTCTGGCAAGTGCAAATGTGATGCTGAGTAAATTTGGAAAGTAGGAGGAAATGTTGTCTACAGACATGTATATATGTTCTTTCACAGAATTTATCATTTGATCTGTGTGTCCGGTTCAAAGTCATTTCCCTCCTAGAGAGCAGATAAGGTTGGAAGCATGTCAATTTTATTTTCGTTACAAAAGACATAACTCATGGGGCAGGCAGAGGAAGCAGTGGTGTATGTCTTACGGCCTCTTTGAATGCCCCTCCCTAATCCACCTTAGGCAGACCCTACTTCCACTACAGCCCAACATAACCAACACCCTGTATGGCAGTGCTGAACAACTGAAGAAAACAGCACACTTTTTTTCCTTGGCACAGTCTGCAAAAGAGCTCACAGCTCAGCAGCAATAAAGCTGGCTAGAAGAAGAAGAATTTCTTACGGAGAGTGTACAAGAGCTGCGGGGAGACACACGAAGTGTCGCTTGAACTGCATGGGGGAGCTATGAGGAACTACGTTCAACAAGAGTTTTTACCAGAGCACTACGGGAGGCCCATGCTTACCTGCCCTGCTACCATTTGAAGTTCATTCATGTTGTCCAATGCGGTTTAAATTTCTAAACAAAATTTACGTATTAAAATTCAAAATTTGTGGATGCTATATTTAACCTATTTTAAAACGTACAATGTTTAATTCATATATTAAGGATGTTCACGTTTTATATTATTTGTAAATTGAATTTTAAATGTATCATTGATCACTGTATATTATTTCTCAATAACCTTGATTGTTCAACAGTCTCAAATGGTCTGGATGTGGATGCGTTAACCTATTAGTCTTGTCTGTTGTTTTAAGTGAATCTGAATAAACCATAAAAAAAAATATTTGACGTATCCTCGTTTAGCACGTAGATAGATCTTGTGGGTTTTAAAATGTCTGTTGATTGTACATCATACAAATACATAAAAATGCTTATATTGACCAGGAAAAAAAATATTTACTAATTCAATAAAGTATGCACACATTATCTATAAATCTGCAATTTTTAAACTTATATTAATATATCTACCGGACATCTAACAAGTTCAAAATCAATTCTGATCAAGTTGTCTTCAACATCTATCATCGAATAATAATATATTTAGTTAATTCCAACGGAAAATCCTTTTATCTGACAAGCCTTACATGTTACAATGAAAAAAAAATCCAAATTTTTGATAAGACATAGCGAGCCCTGACAAATTGTCAATCGACCCCCAAGGAGGTCGCGACCCATAGGCTGAGAACCCCTGTTTTAGGCCATACGAAGATTCACTAAGTTGTCAGATGGCGGCTTTTGCTACGGAGTTGCCACATAATTTAAAAAAATTCGCAGTTTCTTTCTTTTCAATAAACTTCGCTCCTGGCAGTCCCAAAGGTTGTATATTACTGTCACTATGATTTCATTATCATTAGGATAGACTTAAAATCTAGGGGGGCACTACAATCTGACCGTGTACGTGCAAAAAAAATACTACGCCGTAAAGACTGTAGGAGCTCATCTGTTTTCATTTAGTCTAGCACTGTTATCTCTCGAGGTGCACAACAATATACACACACACGGACACACACATATACGTACATACAGAATAATAATAAGGCTTGTTTTCGAATACGAAGATCAGTGAGGATTGCAGTATTTCCCATAGCTGCGCAGCCCCAGCTGTGACCTACACATTTTGCCACATCCAGGGCAAGCATAACTATTGTCCGCAGGTGGTCGATTTAGATTTTCTTTTCGCCGTCTTCGTCCGTCATCGGCAGCGGATTTTCTTTTGGTCTCAAATGTGTATCCCGCGGCCTTTGTGAGTGACATCCAGCTGTCACGTTCTGAGGCCGCAAGTAACCAGGTGCTCTCTTCTATGTCAGCTAAGTACATACATACTACATACCATATATATATATATATAGGGTTTCTTAAGGTTGTTAATGCTAGAGGTGGTATCGAAGATATTGCTATTATTTTTATTATTATTATAAACAGGTATAATAATATAATAATACAATTATTAAGAGTTTGGTTTAGGATAGTGTAATAGGGACGACCAACCTTTTCAGAATAAGCTCCAATGAATAAACGAAAGGACTGTAACTTAACACAAGTACAACAATGGTAAGAGAAGTTTCTAAACAAGAATACATCTACTGCAGAACATAGAATACTTAATCAAATATCCCATTCACAAATTTAATTCCTTACTAGGCCTACAAGCAAAAAAATTATACAAAGTTTTTGAAGAAAAAACTATTAGATTTCTAGCTTCTAGCGTTTACTAACCATTGTGCGCGGCACAGCCACACAACCAACAAGCGGGTCAATGACAAAGGGTGATAACCACTTTTAGTTTCATTTTGTGTTTTTCTTCTTCCAGGAATAGCGTTCGTGTTTAAAAAATATATTATTTTCCATTAGACGAAAACTTTGCAATACGGATATATTAATTGAATATTGAAAAACACACTTTTTTTTTTAAAATTTACAAACGTATCTCCTGCTTGGTGGTTGAAGAAATATAAGCATAGTTTCAAGGACCTTAATTCTCTTATTATTATTGAATATAATTAGTGTTCTTAGTTTACAGAGTAATACAACAGTGGGACTACAACATAAAAATCCTCTACCTTCTTTTTCTTTTAGAAATGTTATTTTAATCACAAAAGAGTGAAAAACAAAATTATAAACTGGAACTAAATACTTACCGAGAATTTATGGTGGAAAATAACAAAAAAAAAAAAAAAAAATTATTCGGTGTCCTCTATATGTGTGTCTCGGAGCTTGTGCATGTGTGTGACGTGAGACGTGCAATTTCAGTGTAAAGTTTGCTAGGGACCTGACCCTCGACCTAGACCTAACATTTTACTTGAAGCATGCGTGCATAAATTACTTTTATGACCATATTGCAATGTTCGTAACATTTACTTTTGACGGGGCTAACTAGTACCTGATGTTCCTGATGTAACTGTTGTTAATGAAAAGTTTGAAAAAAAGACTTATATTGAACGCCAACTCATGTGTGATTTTCTACTGGAATATATACCTTCTCGCCCTTACATAATAAACTCCTCCTTCGTGGTCGAAGAGGATCACCAATCTCATATATTCTATATTTGACTACATTTATGAGTGTATTTTAATTTTTACACGTCAATATCTGGTATCATAAAAATAGTTGCATGTTTTTTCTATAGCTTTGTTTTGATTTCGCCCCTGCGTATTGCAATTCGTTTCATAACCATGGCCACCGCTTCACATATATTTCGAGGAGTCAACAAGTCTTTCAATTTAGTCGAAATACTTGCATCAGGTAACTGTTTATTTCTATCAGTTGCATATTTCTGAAAAAACGTCATCGACGAAACTGTTGCTCTCGAACTATGCAAGATGGCCGTAAGGTTTGTTTGCGAGCATTGGGATAACTATGGTGACTCCCTGTCCGTTGTTCTTACTCACGGAAGCACAGTCATACATTCTGCTCGACAATACGCTGCCTACACAAATACTTTCGGCGTTTATGCTGGCGAGCAGTCGTTTGCCGAAATCCACACCATTTGGAAACTGTGTCTTTCAGGAAGTGTTCATCCGTCACTAAATAGTGGCGTATGCTACGCCGCGGGTCGACTAGTTTCCTACAAACTCGAAGATGGCTATAAAGTGGAATCTCTGCTTTGAAAAGTCCATTACTTTCAAGGCATGTGTAGCGTCTGTTGCATCTTTTCCCAACACTTAATATATTTCATAGCCCATTCTTAAATCTAGTTTATTCTGAACTCCAGGGTGAGCCTTGGGGTGAGGCGAGTGGGGAAAACGCCATAGGTCACTCGCCTTAGGGGGACCCCGCGATAGAAAGAGTTCTTTGTCACCGTCGGCCAATCGTACACATATTCCCCGCGTACTGTTAAGGCTACCTCTGTAAACATGAACTGAAACATGGAAGGAAATGGAAAGAACTGTCAATGGCTTAAATTTCTTAGTCACCCAACCATAGCAAAGATTATTATCACAAATATTTTGAACTTTTTTCCCCCCACAACAGTGCCAGCCAGAATGTTTGAAGCACAGCTTAGCCAGATGTACGTTTTTCGGTAGATACTCCCCAAGTTATTTTGACTAAAATACATGTAACAAAGTGTCACGGATGAATGTCTGTGTGTGTATATATTGTTACAAATGACCAGTGACAGGAAGAGGTTAACGTGTGACCCCGACGAGATAACACAGCAGCGGGTGTTCCCTGGAATGTACATATATAAACAGAGACAGGATGTGACGTGTCCTTACATGTTATTCCAAAAAGTACTAGCAATGTCCAGTGACAGATAGAGGTCACAACTTGTGACCCCGGCAAGATGACACTGCAGCCAATGTTTTCTGGAATCTACATGTATAAACAAAGACAGGATGTGACGTTTCCTCACGTGTTATTCCAGAGGATACTAGCCGTGTTTGTGCAACTTTGGACAAGCGATTAGGGACTCTATATAAGCCAGAGAGTTAATGTGAAAGTCAGTCGTATGGAGTCGTGAGTGAGCCGTTACAGTCGATACAGACGTGTGCGGCTCTGTGGAAGAGAAATGTGTACGACTCGATGCAAGTTAACTAGGGTAGAGTTAACTGGAGTGGACTACTGTCGTTAAAGTCTATACAGCGAACTACAGTGGACTTGAGCCGTTACAGTCGATACAGTCGATGTAAGACGTGTGCGGCTCTGATTCGGTAGACTTGAGTACGACTTGGTTCAGCTTTGGGAGACCTGGAGCGACACTGGGAATTTGTCGGTCTGTTCTGTGGAATACGGCTCGAGGAAAGTTGAGAAAAGATGAATTGCAACGAAGTGAAGAGATGAATTGCAACGAAGTATAGCTAACTGTAAACTGACAGATATTGTACAGTCTTCTACGCTACATGTTACAGTAACGAATTGTTAGAGTTAATAGTCATTAAAGTTATATGAAACTGAAAGTTTAGTCGTCAAGTTCTTTGCTGTGTTTTTATTTGTGTGCCAACTAATACATCTAACCAGAAAATTCAGAAATACGTAACAATATAATCTATTTTTACATATATATGTCAGTTTGAATGTATGCGCTATTGACCGGAAGTGTGTGAGTTTTCAGAGAAAAAGAGAGACCAGCGTGTGATATGTGTCATGAAGTATAATAAAGTTTCTGTGTTTTTATCGAGTTGTTACGTGTTTGATTTAATTACAGTTGAACCCAGGGACACCTAGACATGGAGAGAAACTAAGGTAGTTTCTAGAGAGCTATTCAAATATAGAGATACTAGTCGACCGGCGGCGTAGCATACGCCGCTATTTTCAGTGGCGGCCTTAGGGCACTGCAACCTATGCGACCGCAGTGGGTCCCGCACTTTCGTAGTACCCGCGCTAATTCTAGGTGTATAAATTATTAAATTTTGGAAATAGAATTTTTATGATAAACTGTATGACTTTGCAACACACAAGGCTCGTGTAGTAATTCTATGCGTAGTAAAGAATGAATAAAATGCAAAGAAGAATATATTTTCTAATACAAACTCTTGATTTTCACTTATTATCCGTATCCCTACCCAAACTGGGCCCCGCTAAATCCGTTTCGCATTAAGCCCCACAATGGTTAAGTCCTGCCCTGCTATTTAGTGACGGGTGAATACAGAGTAGATTACTTGTTCTCTTTCCATGACTTCTTGGTCACAATGGTTAAGTCCGGCCCTGCAATTTATTGACGAGGGAATACTACTTATTCTCCCCCCCCCCCTCTCTTTTTTTTTTCGCCTCTAAAATTACATGGGGTAAGTCTAACCCGTCCGACATGCTGAAATAAAAGAGTGATCTTTCCTTTACTTAGTGTTAAAACTCTTGAGCCATGAAGAGAATTTTATATTTATAGATAGTAGAAGTAGAAAGCTGTAACACAAAGATAGGATTGAGTAAAACAAGATCACAAAGAGAGTTTGTGTTACGCAAAGTAAAACTCGACGGATCCACCCATGGGTCCGCAATACAGTTCAACAGATAAGCTTAGACATTTTCTGCGCGAATATCAGGAAGTAATGAGCTACAAGCTAACAATAATTACAATCTTAATTCCCTCCAAAACAACCAAAGCACAAGTTGTTTCTGCTTGTTGACTGTTTGGTTTCGTCCAAACTGAACGTTGACTTTCTACGTAAACAAAGAGATTTATGGCTACATTGAGAGTGTACCCCATTTGAAAGTAGTGGAGTGTCAATATAGCTGGTAATGGTCCATTTTGTAATGATTGGCGAAACTTGTTTTCAAAATGGTGTATTTTTATGAAATTAAAAAAGGCTTGCATAGTTAATAAAAAATAAAATAAAAGATTAAACTGTTTACTTTAAGACGACAACAAAAACAACAACAACCGTTGCACCTAAACTTAGGAAGTCAAACAATATGATGGAATCAGAGTTCAATAACTTTTATATCGAAACGTTACAAGCGGAGAGACATCACTTCGAGGCGACACACAGAATCAGCCAAGTTATCACAACTCAATCGATATCTAACCCTAACCCTAACTCTAACAAATTTCATCGATTATGGGTAGTATTTTATGTTACCTTTTATCTTCTAGATATTGTCGGGAGTTTCTCGGGTTTATAATTTAATCATGTTATTATTATGTTTAATCTAATAATCCTATGTCCAGTCTTTACTTTTACTTGTAGTTTGTCACATCAAGCGCAGACACAGTGATCTTATTTATATGTGACTCGTGAGGATTTTATTATTCAATGGTTTGATAAACTCCAAGGCGAAGTTTATGTTGTATCTCCCGATCACACATTCAAAGGTACAGAACCAGAATAGAATAGAATAATAAGAATAGACTAGTCGATTTAATTGAAAATAGTTTGAGGTACAAGTTATACAAGAATATCTGTTGAATGAAATAAAATAGTGTGATGAAACAAATGTATTAATTGGTAGAACTAATTTCTATCATTGATTGCTTACGACTGAATGATTGAGTGTGTTCCTATCGTCTTTTCTACTTATTTGAGTAGCTGCTGGCACCTTTGTGTTGTCGTCTGCGTATTATAGCGGTCACTCAGAAGGATAAGTCACTCGATGTCTATATGGCGTCAGCTCGGGATGTCTTCACGCTATCGTGCAATCTGGTACAAGAGTTATGCCGCTGTTTGTTTAGCAGTAGAGAAACTTGGTGATGCAGTCTACGTTGATGATATTTACCAACAATCAGGTTGATGAGATGATGGATGATCAGGAACCTCCTAAAAAAGTTTTGAGTACGCCTTGCGATCATTCAGAGGCAGGCATTGGCATCAATCCAAATAAGAGATTTAATTTCATTAGGCATAAAAGTTTAGGGTACACATAATTCAATGATAGGAAACAGCGAGGAAGGTACAGCAATAAATGTAATAACATACAATCTAGGATGATGCCAGTCACAATTAATCATCTGAATGTGATTGCGTTGATAGGCAAAAGTTATAGTAAAATGGGGAATGATAATGTATTAAGGATAAAGGGAAAATAAAATACTAGTGATAAAGTTACCATGATTAAGGCTTGATAGATTAATCAAACCAATATGCAACTAAGGAACCATAAATTCACACATGTGTATGAGGCATATAAATAAATAATAAGCTAACTAATCTCACATGCTCTCTTTGAGCTTAGAGCACGGTGAATCAAGTTCTTAGATTCCGCAAAGTTAATGTTTACAATAATTACTAAGATTCAGAAATGGCTAAACTATAACCCAAACAAAATATAACAAGGGAGTAGATAATTAGCATTTCAAATAAAGACATGCATAGTTATATTAATAAAATAATATATAAAGATATGGTATCGGTTTAAAATGATACGATTCTCGGGTATAATAAAGTAATAATGTTATAGCGGGGAAGATGGTTGTGTATACATACATATTCCTATAAAACTAAAATAAGTAAAGTATTTACACTCACCGTTTGTCCTATAGGAAACCTCACGAGTTTTGCCCCCTAGAGAGGGGACTGCTTGTTTATGAATTCTATCGGGCCTTAAATAGTTCGAATGTTTTGGGTTCTCTCTTTTATAGATCTGACTTAGTTAATTAATCTGTTTTGGTCGACAGGTGGGCAAGAAAGTTCATTTCAGAAAATTAGTTTTCACACATTTATTTACATACCGGAAGATGTCATCCGTCAGGGGAGATTTCGTGTTTATAATTGCCCCCCTATCGTATGAACACGGAAGTAGCAGGTCCAGAACTTTTAAGGGGAGGGGGGAGGCGATTTTTCCCCCCTTTGCATTATAAATGCCCAAATGCATTCTCCTGATGTCTACAGTTCACTAAAATTATGTCATGTTTTTTACAAAAATAAAAACAAAACAAAAACATAAACAAAACTCATTTTAGTAGATGTACTCTAAACGGCCTAGGGTCTTAAAAAATGTTTACACTTTTCAAAAATGTATTTAACATTAAACATTAAACTCATAACTACAAATAAAGTTATTTTACATTTTTAACAAATGAAAAAAAGTATTGAAATTATTCCGTTCCCTTAACTTATTATGCAATAAGTCATATGCACCGTTGTAGCCGATGGCTTAATGAGGGGAGATAAATCATAAAAGATTTAAATTTGGGTTACGTTGGGTGGACAAGAAAAAAATAGACAATCAAAAATAACTTTTTCTTTCGACCGCTAGGTAAACTGAAATAAACTTTTGTACGCAAGCGTTTGTATTGGCACAGCCTGTCTTCGATACTATATATCCTTTGTGTATCTTATGAACTCCAGTTGTTTCTTTACCAGCCCATTTAAAAAAACAAGGTTACAAAGACAGAGACACAAACTCAAAATGTGTCCCCGAAGTGGTCCACCCTGGCAGGTTTCAATATTTTCAGAAAGAACATCATAATGAAATTCTATCAAAGAAAAATGACAGAGAAGAATGGAGAAAGAAGGTTGATAGATGTTGTGTGGTGCCCCATCCGTCCAGCAGACCAAACGATAGGTGAAAGTGAATGTTAAGTTCGATGTGAACCTGGCCTAACTAATGTCTTATAATGAATATCTAATTATTTTATAAAGGGTCAATCTCTTATTCGAATCCTCAAGAAAAGAACAGTGTCGTAAAAAAATAAATTCCTTTAGTTTAGTGTGTAACTGTTACACTGTAAGTCTGCAGTTCAACGATTATATGGAAAACTACTTATTAATTGTTGTTTTGGATTATGTCCAACTTATATGCAAACTAAACAGATCTTTTCTCTTTAGAGAAAGCTAAACATTTTGTGTGTGTGTGTAAATGTAGTAGTTAGTATGACAGAACTTAACTTAGAAATACATTTGTAAAAACAATTTTTTTTTGACAAAAAATCTAAAATCATTTGTATATATGTGTTACAAATTTGGTAAATTATAATCTCCTCTACTAAAGAGCCTCCCGTGTTTAATACTATTAATAGTGAATAGTTGTAAAAGTGGCGTATTTTTAATGAAAAAACTGCTTGCATGAGTAATTAAAAAAATTAGATTTTTCGCTTTCAGAAAAGAAAAAAATAGCCGTTGCATCAGAACTTTGAATGGACTAAAATATTGTGATGTCGGTATTTCACTATCTTTTCTAGTTTACGAGATCTAAACGGGACGTACGGAGGGACGGACGGACATTCCACACAAAACTAATAGCGTCTTTTCACCTTTCGGGGGCCGTTAAAAATTGCTATCAGGGGTTGACACTGCAAGTTTGACCTCTGACCTGGTCTTTCTCATAGGTTTTTTCCTGCGACGACTATGTAATGGCGTCTTCCTATAAACATTTTCATAGCTCATATATACATGTAAATATCTTTAAAAAAATATTAAATATTGAAATTTGAATCATTTATTATGTTAAATATTTATTGCTAAGCACAATATATGCTGTTAACGTCAAGACAATTCTAAGAATTGACTCGTTTAGTTTGACTTCTCATTAATAGTCATTTTATGATTCTGACATAGTTGCAATTACTATATTACACATGTCACACTGATCATATACCAGACTATCGATTTCTAGGGATACATGACAATACTTGAAATGAATTGGCTTAATGAGTGAAGTGAGACCTCAACCATGGATTTGTTATTAGTTTGGGCTATGGCGTAGATCTGTAGACTACCAAGCTAAAGGTTTAGTCTCAGTGACCCAGTAAATTGTTTTTAATGTTAATACTCATGAACATGTGTTTTTAGGTTGTTTTTTTTTTTTTTGCCAGAAGCATTCAGAAAGTGAATAAAGTGCCCATTTGTTACTCTGCTTAGAATGTCAATGAGAACTTATTCAATGTAAAGAGTTTAGTGGTAAGAACTTTGTTTCCTTAAAAAAGATTTTTTAAAATATTATGCTTGTTTAGGATTGGGTTTACCTCTGTGGTTTTATGATTTGGTACTACTGTTTTTAGGATCAAGTGTACCTCTTTTTACAATTCTCATATAAACTCGATCTGCAACATTCTTGTATGTTCGAATTTTGGCAATCGAATTTTCGACCTTTTTTAGTCATCCAATTGTTATAAATGTGTGCATACAAACTCATGATTAATAAGAACACATTAAACAATAAAAAATCAAGCAGCTAATCAATCAATTAGTCGCAATTAATTAATTGTGTTCTTATATAGAATATATAGAAACAAAAACCCTCCTTGCTAAGGGGAGATAAACCTAGTGTAAAGAATAGGAATTCTTAGCAGAGGGCAGATAAGCCTAGAGCTATAGTAAAATGGAACAATTAAATGAAACTAGACAGGGTTCAAGCACAGGGGCATCCTGGCGGTATGACAGTCCAAAGCACAAACCAAACAAGGCAGCCATCCAGCAAGTTAGCCATCTAGCAAGGCAGCCATCCAGCAAGGCAGCTATCAATCAAGGAATCCACCCAACAAGGTAGCCACCCAGCAAGGCAGCCATCCAGCAAGGCAGCCATCCAGCAAGGCCGCAACCCAGCAAGGCAGCCACCCTGCAAGGCAGCCATCCAGCAAGGCAGCCATCCAGCAAGGCCGCAACCCAGCAAGGCAGCCACCCTGCAAGGCATCCATCCAGCAAGGCATCCATCCAGCAAGGCAGCCACCTAACAAGGCAGCCATCCAACAAGGCAGCCATCCAGCAAGACAGCCATCTAACAAGGCAGCCATCCAACAAGGCAGCCATCCAGCAAGGCAGCCATCCAGCAAGGCCGCCACCCAGCAAGGCATCCATCCAGCAAGGCAGCCACCTAACAAGGCATCCATCCAACAAGGCAGCCATCCAGCAAAGCAGTCATCCAGCAAGGCAGTCATCCAGCAAGGCAGCCACCTAACAAGGCAGCCATCCAGCAAGGCAGCCACCTAACAAGGCAGCCATCCAGCAAGGCAGCCATCCAGCAAGGCAGCCATCCAGCAAGGTAGTAATCCAGTCTTTGTGAAAATATGTAGATCTATATTATGTCCTCCAGCACAGAACAATATTAACATCAAATTAACTGAAGTAATTTTTTCAGTTTAAATTTATTTTAAAAATACCTTAACGGCCTGCCAACGTTTAGAATCATTTCATTGCGGCCCGAGGACCAAAATTTATCAGAAACTTAGTTTAAACTTTAAACTATTCTTTTTTTTTTTTACTATTCATTTTTTTTTCACAGATCGTTGGTTATTCAAGGTCTTAAAAAGGTATTGAAATGTACAGAGAAGGAGCGTATAAAATGGTAAACGCGAGAGAGGAAGTAGTGGCTTCTATTTAGTGAAGGCGCAGCCAGGCATGACAGGAGAATGACATGATTACACTAAAGCTACTGCTTTTTTGCAAGACAGCAAGTAGAAACTAGTGCACAGGTCAAGTTATGAAGCTTTACAAAAAAAAGTTCAATATCGAATCTGCCATCTATGTAGCCAATAAACATAAAGGTCATCTGTTTCTGCGGTTAACGTTTTACAAGGGTGTCATGTGGCCAGCACAACGAGCAACCGCACTTACTTTCCCAACGTATGTCAGGAACCAATGGAAGACTAGGATTTTGAGCTTTGGGAGCGCACCCAACTTATGAAACTCATTCACCAATCGTAAACAAACATTTTGCCTCTTGGTTCTCTATCTCCTCTATACAAATTACGCAATCCATAAAGGCTGTCACGTGATACGTAATTTTCATTGTTTTATCAATATTATCACCTGGCTAAATGCTGTTCGACCCCTCGATTCTGGAGTCAAATGCTTTACCAATTAGCCACCTCGCCCCTTAATCTAAATAGGATTACAATAGAAACTTCAAGAAGATGACAGCTTTGAAATGTATAAAATGTAACAATTTTTGTGGAATTAAAAAGAAATAGTGACAGATTGAAAAAAAAAATTGCAAGCAAATTTTCGTTTACATTTCAAGCTGAAAACAATCGTTCGTACATTATATCAAAGACAAAAATTCCAAAGCTGCAACTCAGAACAACGCCGCACGTAGAGTCCTAAGAAAAACAAGACGAGATTCTGCTTCTACGCCCCTGCACACACTCCATTGGCTTCCCGTGAAAGCGAGAATCGACTACAAGGTGGCTACACTTTGTCACCAGTTTATCTACAACAACAAAAAATGCCTTTGTACCTTAGCGAACTGATCACTCCATACGTCCTTCAGAGAGCCCTGCTCTCAATGGACTCAACGCTTCTAGTGGTTCCACGTTTCTCCCTCAAAAGCTTATGTCTGAGGGATTTTTTTGTTAGTGCACTGACTAAAGGTTTGAAACTCTCTCCCCATTTATCTCAGATTTATCTCAGAAGAACATTAACACTTATATGTTTAAAAATTTTATTAGCTTAGTTTGTCATTTAGCTCTCGTGTTTATGTTTGTAATGTTATCACAGCGCCTTGAGACTACATGTTGTTTGTTAACAGCGCTTTATAAATAAAATTATGATTATTATTGTACTGCAATGTACAAGACGAGCTATTGGGCCCCATGATCACCTGCTGATCACAGTCAATAAACGCAAACTTAAACTGTATGGCCATCTCACTTCTTCAGGCTAGCAATGACCTTCCTGCAAGGAACAGTACCGAAGAAAAGAAGAAGAGGCAGACAGTATCTGAAAGACATCAAAGGATGGACGGGCATGTCATTGAAAGAGATTCTAGTCAAGTCGAAAGACACGGAGGAATGGAGGAAGACAGTAGACAGATCACGTGTGGTGCCGACAGATTAAGGGATAGGTAAAAGTAAAGGTAAAGAAGACCAGCGAGTCAGTTGGTATTCACCTGGAAAACATGAACGTTTTATTAGCGGTCCCCGAAAGGGGAAAAGACGCTATTAATTTTGTGTGAAATGTTTGTCCGTCTGTCCGTCCGTCCCATTTAGATCTCGTAAACTAGAAAAGATAGTAAAAATCCGACATCATAATATTTTAGTCCTTTCAAAGTTATGCAACTGCTACTTTTTTCTTTTCTAAAAGCGAAATATCTAATTTTTTAAATTACTTATACTAAGCAGTTTTTTCATAAAAATACACCACTTTTACAACAATTCACTATTAATAGTAACACACACGAGAGACTCGTTTGTAGGAGAAAGATACAACAATCATATTTCCAACATATTTATGCAAATGGTTGTAGACTTTTTGTTAAAAAGTATATTGTTTTTACATTTGTATTGCTAGTATGCATATAAGTTGGACATAATTTAAAACAACAATTAATACGAAGGTTTTCATATTATCGCTTGAACTGCAGTAGTATGAGGCAGCCATAGAACACCTAACGAAAGGAATTTTTTTAATGGAAATTTGTTTTCTTTTTTTTTTTTTTTTGATGCTTTGAATAAGAGACAGACGCTTTACAAAACAATTAGATCAAATAGATAATCATTATAAGACATCACTAAGCCAGGTTCACTTTTAACTTAACATTCACTTTCACCTATCCCTTGGTCTGCTGGACCGATGGGGCACCACACAAGATCTGTCAACCTTCTTTTTCCATTCTTATTTGTCATTTGTCTTTGATATAATTTAATTCTGATATTCTTTCTGAAAATATTGATACCTGCCTGGGTCGACCACTTCGGGGGCCGAGTTTGTGTTTCCACATAAATTGTGTTTGTAACCTTGTTTTCATTATAAATAATTTTCATTAAAAAAATTCTGACAGCTAAACCGGAATATGTACGGCTATACATGTTATTTCATTATTAATGCTAAACCAGAAGACAACTAGAGTTTAAAAATAATATTTAAACGTTTTTTTTTTCAAAAGTTTAATCATTTTATTTCACAAATTTTAATCTAAATGGGAGTTAACTTTAAAATAAACTCTATTACATAAAAAATACTGTGTTACTTCCTTTGAAAGAAAAAATTGTTTTCGATAGACTCTATACTCTATATTCTATATCAACTCTGTCTGTCTGTGTGGTAAAAAGTTGTAACATTCTTCGCACAATTATACATTGTACCTGACAAGACATGAATCAATAAAAAAAAATTAGTTAATTAATTGTTGGTAATTAATTATTTTGTTTGATATCGACATAAGGGGAACTAATACAACTGAATGAGAGATGTGGAGGTAATAAATATATACAGATTTAAATCCCTTATTACATTCTCACGCAACATATATTCACTTCCCACTCTCGGGGATCCAGTTGACATTTTGCATAAATATCTATAGACAATGAAAATACACAAATCAATCAAAAAAAATTAACAAATCAGTTAATCAATTAATAGTCAACAAATAACTTTGTTTTACATTGCAGAAATTTCGTCAATTTTTTTCTTTATTTTTTGCTAGACAACAGAAACATCAATTTGAAAAAATTATTAAACAAACGTTGTATAACTATACAATCTTCTTTTTCATAAGCCAATCGCTAGCAGAGTGGTCAGTATGTTGGCTTCGAGTTCATAGGAGTGAGTATGGTAAAAATTCACCCAGGCAGGGCCGGTCCCAGGGGCGTAACTAGGGATTTGGGGGCCCGGGGGGATTGACCTCTTTGGGGGCCCCTTGCATTTTGACATTCTACATATGACATGAGATCATGTACGCAAAAATATATAAGCTCCAAATCAAATTGGTTCAGTAAATCAGTAAACTTAACAAAAAGTAATCATCAAGACTCTTTTAATGAATAATACCGTTGTTTATTAGTTAAATAATGCACAAGTGACAAATTTCAATTGATATCGCTTCACGTCGTGCAATCTGTGCAGCAAAGAAATCTATAACATCATCTACATCGATACTTTGAGCACACGTAATTCCCATATGAAGCCTGTTTCCTCAATATGTCTATTGGTGATTGTATTACTGGTTTGTTGATGAAATGTGCTCGTGCATCAATGACATCATTGAAAAGGCGATTTTCCATTTATTTCATCATACAAACAGGAAAAATAGCACAGTTTGTCATAAGCGTGTCTTCATCTAACAGGTGTCTTGGTTGAAGAAGAAACCCAAAGGTATCAATTTTCTTTCCAGCCTTTGGAATCTGCCCTTCATCTCCATATGAAATCTGTCCATTTTGGGGTGCCAATAAATAAAAAGTGGCATAGCGAGCTTTCATTTGATAAAAATTTATTGCAAAGACGAAAGTAGGCCTATTTTCTAATTCAAAAAAAAAATAAATTATTTTCACATTATGCTTATCCCTACCCAGACTAGGCCCCGCGCGATCCGTTTCGCATAGGGCCCCGCAAATGCTAGGGCCGGCCCTGCTAGTAGATATCACTCTTAAGAACTTTAAAAGGAAGGGTGTGATAATAACTTCAAAAGGAAGAATGTGCTAATAGTATATGATATTACGTCATTGTTTTTGTTTATGTTTTGTGCGAAATCAAAAGGATTAGATGGAAATAAAAAGAGAGTTTCCATTGGATTGAGGAAAGATGAATAGAGGGGTAATAACTCGAGTGTGAAGTTTAATTCTGAAATTATAGACGCCACACCCGAATAATGGACTATTATAGCATTATTAAGAATAACTTTTAGATCTGTTATACTAGATTCTGTAAATTTTGCTTCAATGTTAATTAGTGTAGCCATAAAATACTCGTCATTTAGATCTATTATTAGTAAAGGTAACAAGATACCTGGAATTTGCTGTATATCAATAATATCATGCAGTTTTATTCGTGGCAACAAGGTTTAAAATGGAAGACTAACTTTTAAAAAAACTTTGATCTCTGTGGGAAAAAATATTTTTAAAATGTCAACAAAGTCAACGTACTGATAGACCTAGATCTAGGTTTAGTCTTTGTGATAAATTTAATCCATAAATGTTGAAAAAAAAAAGACACCCGTTTACACTATTTGTCAATCAAATATATTAATTTATGTATTTACAAATAAATTTCGGACACCCACTTTTAAAATTCTCCCCCCCCCACCCCCCATCCCTTAGTTACACCACTGGCCGGTCCTACAGATTGCGGGGCCCTATGCGAAACGGATTGCGCGGGGCCTAGTCTGGGTAGGGATAAGGATAAGTGAAAATTAAGATTTGGTATGAGGAACTAAATTTGTCTTTGCATTTTTTCCATACTTTAATAAGTAAAAAATCAATGTCAAATTGATTGCCATTTACAATAGATGGTAGTTTCCCAACAAAAAGCCAATAAACTTTCAGATCTGCTTTTTAGATTTACTATCGGCTAGTAAATTATCGATTTTGTTAAAGAGGTTGAGATAGATATAGATCTACATTTATATGTCAGTGACTATTGAAGTAAACTAGTCGACCGGCGGCGTAGCATACGCCGCTTTTTTGCAGGACCATTACCTTAGGCCACTGCAACCTATGCGACAGCAGTGGGCCCCGCAATTTTATAGGACCCGCGCTAATTTTAGGTGTATAAATTATTAAATTAAACCATTTTATAACTTATAACAGATTTCCCACTGCCTCCTATCGATTTAACAGGAGGTCCTGGAAATCTCCTGAAATTGCAAAATATACGAAAAAGTCCAGGAAATATCCGGAAATTATTAAAATATTTTGAAAACTCATACAAATCTCCTGTAATATATAGACGAAAATTGTTATTTTGGGATGTCATTCAATATGGAAAACGCCAATCCTACGCGCGATTAAAAAAACGGCATTATGCAATACCAGCAATTGTGGAATCTAGTGAAAGAAGCTTCTCGCACCTCAAACTATTGAAGAATTACATGAGATCAACAATTCTCGTAGATAAATTGAAACATTTGGTAATTCTTGCTATTGAGCGTGATCTTTGTAGGAAATAGATTTGACTTCGCTACACACAAGGCTCGTAAAGTAATTCTGTGCGTAGTAAAGAATGAATAAAATGCAAAGACGAATTTATTTTCTAATACAAACTCTTAATTTTCAACTATTATCCGTATCCCTACCCAAACTTGGCCCCGCGAAATCCGTTTCGCATAGGGCTCTACAATGCTTAAGTCCGGCTATTTAGTGGCGGATGAATACTACTTCCTCCCTCCCCCCCCCACCCGCCCCTTTTTTTTTTCGCCTCCGTCCGACTTGCAAAAATAAAAGAGTGATCTTTCCATGATGTCCAAACTCTTGAGCGTGCTCTGTGTCGCCTCGATAGTTACTACAGAGTAGGTTACTCCCCCTCCCCTTTTTTTTTTAACGTGAGATAGAAATTAATAAAAAAAAGTGAAATTTCTTGGTTACAACTGTCCTGCCCTGCTATTTTGTGACTATGTCTTCCCCCCCCCCTCTTGTTTTCTCGTGGACTATCCACAGAAATAAGAGAGTGATCTTTCCATTACTTCTTCTCGTTTAAACTGTTGAGGGAAGAAGAGAATTATATATATAGATTAAGTATTTGAACCTCTTGTTTTGGTTAAAATTAGCCTTATTATTACATTTTTATTAAATGAAAGCTGACAAAGCCGTTTTTTTTTTAAATCGCGAGTAGGATTGACGTTTTCCATATTGAATGACACCCCGTGTGGGCGTGAACAAAAAAAAATAAAAGGTGTGAATATAAAAGTAATCTAACGCTCACTTGTATCGTGTATCACAAAGTTACGCTTGTGTTAGAAGTCGTTCGTTATTTCCAATCAAAGCTAGATGTAAAGACGTAAAGCTATAACTAACTTCTCAAAAAGAGATTTGGTTTTTAACGGTTTCTTTTGTGTTTGTATCCTGGTCATAGCCCCATAACAACATAACCAAAGTTTGTTTTTCTACAATCATCTGAGAATAGACGCGTCCAACGACCAGCTCTAATCACATGCTTAATGTGCATTCTTGCGAAATAGGACAGCCCAACCACATATGAAATACTGGTAAACAAAATTGTGAAATATCTTTTAGCGCTTTTATTTTGGGCTTTCATTTACCTACGTCAAAACACCCTGATGACGTTGCGGGCATATTTTCTTGCGCAATCTTCTGAAGGTTCACTTGCCGTTTGGCCACTCGCCGAGTTGATCTACAGACTTTACATTCTGTGGTGGGTAAGCTGAGACAAGCGTGACGGGGTTACCTAGATTGAAGGCTACACAGAAACTATTGCGAAACGCACTCGCAAAACCTAATGCTATTGTAAGACTACTTCTGTTATACTAAAAGCTTCGGTCATGTATCTAGTCGTAAAACTGCTTTTGTTATTTCAAAACTGTATTGCCAAGTTACTATAGGATGGCAACCTGGTCGTGTTGTATGCGCACTGGACTGTCATATCGATGGACCTGGTATCAAAGCTTGCCCGACGCCCTGCTGGAGATTTCGGCCTAGGATGTAATAATTTTCTTTTTTTTAAGAAACGTTCGAAACATTAAAAAAAAATGAAAATTAAAAAATACGTTAAAAAAATAAAATGCCCCCGTTATACAATTTAAAATAAAATTAAAAAAAAATTATGAAAAAAAAAATATTTGTATAGGCTGGGTATCGAATTCTTTCTTTGGCTTCTTCAGCTCAATGTACAAACGAAGTTATACATTCAGTCAGGGCTACATTATGTAAATGTGTAATTATTTATTGGTAATTGGTACAAAAACTGTTGTCCGCCAGCGGTCTATTTAAGTTTTCATATCGTCTTCGGCGCATGTCTTCGATAAGAGCTTTCCTTTGGGTCTCAGGTTGTGTGTTCAACGGCTTTTGTGAGAGCTCTCCAAATTTTAGGGGGCCGTCTGCCACCACCTACTTTCCTCTATACCAGGGGTCGGCAACCTTTTGAGTCGGAAGAGCCAAAAAATAGAATTTACACAATTTTAAAGTTTTAAAGAGCCACAACATTTAAGCACAATAAGCACTCACACAACAACAACTATACTTTTTATTC
The DNA here is from genome assembly GCF_947242115.1 of Biomphalaria glabrata. Taxonomy (NCBI): domain Eukaryota; kingdom Metazoa; phylum Mollusca; class Gastropoda; family Planorbidae; genus Biomphalaria; species Biomphalaria glabrata. Next base: position 36,344,462 of record NC_074717.1, on the reverse strand, counting down.
CTTTATAATTAGTGTTTTTGCAACAAATTAGATAATATATATATATATATATATATATATATATATATATATATACATATATATATATATATATATATATATATATATATAAATGGCATTATTAGATAATTATTTATAAATTTAAAAAAAACAACTAAAGCAGTTAAACATTTACTTACAATACTAACTTGTACTTCAATAAACAAAATTTAGTAAACAAAGTCAATGGGAGCGATGGCTTTGGTTTTAGAAAGTTTGGATACATTTCGGTCATAACGAGTTTTTTAGTTTCAAACACGACTATTCAACTCATCAACTCTCGGCATTCCTTTTAAAGCTGTCCACTTTTGTTGTGTTACGTACAAAAATGTCTGGAACTCCAATTCTTCCAACTTGATTTTCAAGTCTGTACATTTTTTATCCCACAAAACTTTACTTTTTAAATCGATCAATTACATTTCTAGAGATCCAGTATCAATTCTAAATGAATCAATGTGGATTTCGTTACTATTTGAGTTGAGATCGTGTACCAGGAATGCCCTAATAGTTTTGTTGGTTTTGAACTGCTCAAATCTGTCAAGAAATTCATCTAAGATTTTTTTTATAACTGTGCTGAAGTAATTCGTGTCAAAAGTTGCACTGATTTTATCGTGATACTACTTTAGACATTGAAAATGAAGTAACTAGCCGCTCTAAATATCTTCTGCAAAAAGATTTTTTTTTCTTCAAACCAAAACAATTCTTCCACCAAAACATCAGCTGGATTTTTACTTTCCTTGCAGTTTTAGATTCAGCTCATTTAATTTCTTTGATATATCCACCATAAAGTAGAATCCTAGCAACCATTTATCGTTCTCTAATTTAGGGAGATTAATGCCTTTGTCATTTAGAAATGTATTTATTTCATTCAAGCACAAAGAAAAACGTTTCAACCTATGGAAAGCCCTCGCACTTTATTGGAAAGAATGAAGTCGGAATACTGAGTCTACATTTCCTTTAAGAATTCATTTAACTGATGATGGTGCTTTTGACAAGATGCTGTTAACAATCTTGATTACCAAATTTATGAACTCAACTATTTCGGCCAAAATGTTTGGACACAGCGCTTAGTGATGTATTATTCAGTGAAACGTAAGAATTTTGTGGTGTATTTTGCTCCGAAGAATCGTTGTTGCCCCTTTATTTTTTCCTATCATACTTCCGGCTCTATCTGTTACTTTTGAAAAGATTTTATTTAAATCTAGCTTAATGTATGCAAGGTATTTTTGCACGGCATGCGCTACATCATCTCCTTTAGTTTGCCATGAGAGCAGTAGCAATCCTAGAAGCTCTTCTCTTGGGCCTTTTAGAAGACATATCTGACAAAATGGGCAACTTGTGCCGTGTCTTTTATGTCGTAAGACTCATGTATAGCAAGTGATAAGAAAGAAGAATGTTGAATTTTCCCACCTGCAAATATGTTACATTTGAAGACAATTGAGCTATTCTATCTTGTACTGTTTTAGTGGGTAGTGGCAAACCTTTCGATTTTTTTTTCAAGATATCTGGTTCGTTATTGAAATCACGATACAGTTCTTCAGATGCACGTAGGAAGCAGTCTTTGACATACTCATTATCTGTATATGGTTTGCCTTTTTGTGCAATTTCTAGTGGTACCGCAAAGCTCGCCATATTAGCATTACTTGTACATTGCTTCTATCTTTGAGAAGATAATCGCTTCTAACTCATTGACTTAAAACAACAAACTATACGTCTCACCCAAAGCGAGTGGTGAAGATACCAATTCGTCTGGCGTAGAAAGCGAATTAAAACCTACATAGGAAAATCCGACGGACTGTCGAAGGTGACGAAGGTGGAAGCTTGTGTGGTGAAAAGCGAGTACAAGTGGTTGAGAGATAGAATCAGTGCCTAATCTTCGTTAAACGATTCATAACTTAACAAAAAATATTTTCGATAAAATAAATAATATTTGCGCATAGAACTAAAGAGCCGCAGCTTCACATCCAAAGAGCCGCATGTGGCTCGCGAGCCGCAGGTTGCCGACCCCGGCTCTATACCAGTGAGGGCGAAAGGGCGCATGAGTTTATTTTTTATGGCGCTTACGGGCAACTCTGTTACGCCGTCCTCTTTTAAGGTCGCCAAAGAAGATCGCTTTTGGCATGCTGTCGTCTCCCTTGCGGGAGAAGTGTCCGAGCCAGAGTATCTGTCACATAGTAATTAGTACTTCTAAGTGTCCGAGCCAGATTATCTGTCACATAGTAATTGGTGCTTCTATACCGTCCACACCGGCCTCCAGCAGAAAGTAGTTATTTGTAATGTAGTTTTGTTTGAGTATGAGAGTTAAGGAGCGAAGGCACTTTTGGTGGAAGGTTCTAGTATTAAAACTTGTATTTTTAAATAAAGAAAGTAGTACTTGTAAATGTTATGTTATTTTCATACTTTTGAAAAAAAACAAACTATTTAATAAACATATTGTAGTAAAAAAAAAATCAAATTTTTTTAGTTTTGTAGTCCAGCCGACCCTTTTGATGGTGAGGCCTTGAACTATGGCCTTTCATGTCAAAAGTCTGGCATTTATGCACTCACAGTTCGCACCGCCCTAAATTAGGATATACATATATATACAGATACACACATTTTAGCGTCTACTATAAGAAGTAATCTTACACCAAATATTTATATTTAAATTTAAAGTCACATCATTTTAATTATTATAATAAGTAACTTCTAGTGACGCAGTGTTCTCATTGCGAGTCTACCAAACAAAACTTGATACCATCGGAATCTAGGTAACGATTTTAAGGTGGGCCCGATAAGCCTAGACCACGTGCTCCAAAAAACACCTAAAAATGTTGACACCTAAGAAGGTTACAGTGTCCCGCGGGCAAGAGATTATCAATAGTGTGGTAGGTGACCTACTCTGAAAGATATGTTGCAGAACTGACTTTAATTATTAAAGAATACTACTTCTCTCTCTCTCTCTCTATCTAGTACAAGGTGACCGAGCCTCGCTCTATTACACAAGGGAGACGAGAGAGTTGATACCTTCCTGAGCTCGTTCCGGAATCGTTGGTGTGTGTCTATTTATTGATTTCAAAATTCGCTTTAAGTACGAGAGAGGCAACTCCGTTTTGACTTCATTTATAGAAGCACCTTATGGTCTATCAGAACGGTAAAGCCAAAATTAATTTTACGATAATGAAATATTTTTAAACCTATATGACAGTCAACCTAACCTAACGTCATGTTAAGAGTTTAAAAGACACGTGGAATTCCTGATGTAGAAAACAGGAAGTAGAATGAACACATTTGACTTTGAGTTCAGTCAAGTTAGTAAAGTCAAGTGGTATACTTTGGACCGGGTGGTCAAGTCAAGTGTTATTCTCTGTACGAGGCAGTCCAGTATATTTTGGTCCGGGATGGACAGTAGCGACTTAGAAAAGTCGAGCAGTATTTACAGTTAGAAAGTAACTTGTGGCCAGTTGTTGCCAGTGCTCCTTTTGAGATATGTATTATAATTAAGGATTATTCTGTACAGTGTTACCCGCTGAGATGCGGACGTGATTTGTAATCTAGAGACTCTAACATGGTACCCCGTCAAAATAGCGCGGACAAACTAGCGCCGACAAAATAGCGCGAACAAAATAGCGCGGACAAAATAGCGCGAACAAAATAGCGCGGACAAAATAGCGCCGACAAAATAGCGCGAACAAAATAGCGCCGACAAAATAGCGCAGAAAAAAATATATTTTAGTCATTTTGAAAGAAATAATTTAGATATCGTAAAATAGCAATGGAATTGAGATGCTACAGAAGGATCCTAGGCATCACATCCAAAGACCGCATCACAAACCAAGAAATCAGAGATCGGAGCCCATGACGACCTGCTAACTATTGTAAAAAGACGAAAGCTTAAAACCTTTGGCCACATTACAAGATCTACGGGGCTCGCAAAGACCTTCCTTCAGGGAACAGTGCCAGGAAAAGAAGAAGAGGCAGACAGAAAAAGCGATGGGAGGACAACATTAAAGAATGGACGGGCCTGCCATTGAGAGAGGTTCTAAACAAGGCAAAAAAAAAGGGAGGAATGGAGAAAGACGGTCGACAAATCTTGCCTGGTGCCCCAACGGTCCAACAGACTAAGGGATAGGTAAAGGTAAAGGGTAAAGATATTAATAGAGCCTAGAGCCAATATTTTTGTTTTGTTTTAAAGGTATAATAATTTTTCAGTCCTTTTGCAGGAAGCACTTTAGATATCTTAAAACATAAATAAGCAAAAATAAAAAAAAAGGTAAAATGAATAATTTCAAAATATAGCATTTATTTACATTATAAAAGTGTACTTAGAAAACACGCAAAGATACTTGTCAAATACACACACACACATACACACAAACTTTCACAAAGTTAAATTGTAGGAAATGTCACGTAGAAATTCCATCACTGACTTGTTTCTGTACAATGGCAATATAGCTTCAAGTCGTCTGTTAAGTTGGAGGTACTTTGTCTTGCTTGCAGCTTTACTTCGTTCTCCAGCATTGTACCTCAGAATCTTGTTCTCAGTGTTCTCCTGTTCTCTGAGAAAGTGAGAGAGTAACTTGTACACATTAGTACACATGTCAATAGACTGTTGAAATGTATGGTGCCATCCCTCCACTAAATTGTTTGTTCGTGGTAGATTGTCCTGCACACGATCTCTAACATTCAATTATGCCAGGGGTGGGCAAATTACGTCCCGCGGGTCACATGCGGCCCGTCGGAGTGTTTTATGCGGCCCGCCGACACCTACAAAAATCATGTGTGCCCACAGAATATACATATAAAAATGCAAATATATTTAAAATAATATCTTTATATATTATTGAAACTGTATTATAATAAAACGTTTAAAGTAAACGAAGATTATGCTTATTGGCTAAACATCAATATACTCAATAGATGTCCAATCTCTGATCAGTATGAAGAACTGTGTTAAGTGTTGGATACGCTTGGGAAAAAAAAAGGAAATGTAACAACTGGCTGAGAAATTTTTTTTTTTTTTTTTTTTATTAAACCATAAACTCTAAACAGGAAAGTTTGCACAAAACTGCATAAAGTGTCCTCGTATTGAGAATGAAAAAACACCTATACTTAATAAAGTAAGAAATGTTTACCACGGTTAGTTTCAAATTAGCAACAATATAGCATGTACAAGGCTAATGAGAGTATTTAATCATTAAAGAAGAAATTGTTATGTTACTCGAAGGACATTGACTGTGACTTTGTTACCAATATTTCTAACGAAGAGTGAAAGACAGATTTCTTATTCTCCACAATATATGTCGCAATGCATTTCTACAAGCAAGCTAAAGAAAACAAGTTTTGTCATTTTCCTTTGCTGAAAGATGAAACTATTTCTAGTGAAATGATTAAAAGTACAACACTTACTAAGATGCCTTAATTATGCAAGTTATAAAAGCAAATTTTAAGACGTCATGAGCCAGTTTTCAATACCTTCAGTTCACCACTTAGTGAAGAAGCTGATTCAGCTCCAGAGGACAAACCTCCAAACAAAGAGACGTTTCAGTCAGTACTTCCACAGGAGTCTTATGGGTGCCAGAAACTGTTCATACTATTTATGTACACATACATCTGTTCTTCTAATTTTACATGTTGGAAGGTTAACTGAGATTTCCAGATCAGGCAGTTCTCCGAATAGTTTTGTTCTATAGGAGGGCTTTGTGGCCTGCGTCTTTTTCGGGTCTCTTTATTTAGTATGCACTATTAAAGGACATGATCAGCATTCTCTGTTGATGCTCCACAAGGGCAAGTTTCGCTCGTTCCAACATTTAACTTCGGAAAATATATTGTCTCATTCACTGAACAAGCATTTTTTTGTGTGGAAACTAAACAAGTTTAATCACTGGTCGACGTTGACTGACTGTAATTTGACAGTAGCCACAAGCGTAACAGCTAGTAAGCTAGTTCTACACTTCGGAGCATTATGCACGAGTGTAAATGTAAAATACTGTACATTAAGTACAACTGTATATTTGTGATATAAAAGACAACAACAATTTGTTATAAAATCGTAAAATTGGCTTCAAAAATTAAATGCTAACTCTTGTTGTAATTCCTCAAGTGGTGTGGAAACAAAAAAAAGAAACGTGAAAATAATAAAGCGTAAATTTAAAAGGCATTCTACACAGTTAGCAAACATATCTTTCTAAGTTGTGTGTGTATATATATATATATATATATATATATATATATATATATATATGCGGCCCGCCATTCCCATTTTTTTTTTAATGCGGCCCTCGATACAAAAAGGTTGCCCACCCCTGCATTATGCTATCAGAAATCTTGGATTCACTCTGCGGTCTCGTCTCTCGCGACCAATATAGTTGTCCTCTCAATAGTCATACAAATTCCTTACGCCCTGTTTTGAAAGATGCCGCAGATTTCTGATTATAGTATAACACACTTTCGTATTTCCTATCCTATTTTGTTGGGTCACCACATTTCAAGATCCTATTTTTATATTGGATACTTTTAATACCGCTGTTATGCGGATAGGGTTGTTTATTATATCTTGACTCGTAGCACTAACAAGGCGTGCAGTATTATTAATATTGTAGTAAAATAAACTCTATATTTGTCTGCTGAAACGGACTTAAGTCAGTTTATAGTATTTGTCTTGTCACGTGTCAAGAGTACTTCAGGAAGCAAGAGCCCAGCTTTACACGACATTCGCATTCTTCAACATCACATTTAACTTCGTTTACATGATCGTGTCACGTGAGTAAACTTTTGAGACATATGTTACTTATCTTATTTGATATGATACAGACGTTACTTCAAAAAAGAAGATCTTTACTTCCTACGCGTCATGCAATATATCTATATCTATATCTATATATATACACACAATGACATACATACATACCAGTATATGAGAATACAACTCATTTTGAAATACACTTGCACATTCAAACTCTTCATTGGTTTACGAGTTATTGACGTTACATTTTTTTCAATCAAAACATAATTATATAAACAAACTAGCATTACCCATTTTTTTTCCTGGCTAAATACTATTTGTTTGGTCATGAACCCCTTTACTTTTTATTACAATTTAATCGCATAGTAAACGCTCCTCAATGCATTGCATTAGCTTCAATATAAAAATGTTTTGAATTGGATCTACTCTTAAATTCATATATCACTTCCCCCTATCACGGCCTAAAAATAGTATAATTTACACTCTTCTGCTTGTTAGTACACCATGGGACTACTTGTTAGACTATATGACACTATTTGCTGCACTTTCTTATTACATCCTAAAATCGTGACGCTCTCATTATATTTTGCCGCACCTCCCCCCCCCCCATCCGATAAAGCTGCCCACATTTCAATAACCCCCTCTTTGGCCTGTGAAATCTAGTATCTGTTATGTTAAATTGGAATGGCACTCTTTAAAACGCCCTTACAAATACACTCACTTCTGGTCTGTGAAATCTAGTATCACTTCCCCCCCCCCTTTTACCTTCCCATAAAAAAACATGAATTTTAGTAAATATGTGCTTCAGATAGGATCGGCTGGTTTTATAATGCCCCCCCCTCCTAAACATATACTTTTGGCTGGTAAATTCGATTCTCACTCATTTCCCTTAACCTTACGCCTTAGAAAATAGTCCTACTTATAATCTCTAAGAATTTTTCTACGTTTCAGCTCTTTCTCGAAATATTTGAAAGGCTCCATGATACTTTTTGGCCGGAATCCTTTTTTAAATTATAGCATCCTGCGCATTGAACGTTCACCTAATATTTTAGACAAGCCCCCCCCCCCACCCCCCGCCCCCCGCAATTCACGCTGTTAACATAAAATTGGCCCATGAATTACATTACGTCACGTTGACTTAGAACCTCCCACACACACACAGGTACGTCTGTACTTCTGGCTTGACAATTCTAGTATCATTCCCACGACCCCCCACCCCCACCCAAACCCCCAAAACACTCTTAAACAAACTACATACAATAGTTGACTTTTTGTGGATACTTAATTCAATATTAAAATATTTCATAAGATATTTGCCTATTTTTGGGCGAAAACCTTTCTTTCAAATCACTCTTCCGTCGTAATGCTCTCTCGGCTGGGGGCTCTATAGCCTTTTTTTTTTTCTTAAACCCTTCAACGGAGAATAGAGTAACACTTACATCTCGCTTTGTTTCGAGAACTTTTTTGTCCCAGTTTTGACCGACACACACACACACACACAGAGGATTGTTTGTACACATTGACTACAACAACAAAGTTACTCACTTGTTTAGCCACCCCTCCACGTCTGCCACTTATATTTAAGAGTGTGTGTCTGTTTTCATGTGCAGCTATTAATATATGTGTATACTTGTTTGTGTATATGTGTGTACGTATGTATTTTTATGCGTGAGAGAGAGAGAGAAAGAGAGAGAGAGAAAGAGAGAGAGAGAGAAAGAAAAAGAGAGAGAGAGAGAGAAAGAAAAAGAGAGAGAGAGAGAGAGAGAGAGAGAAAGAGAGAGAGAAAGAGAAAGAAAGAAATAGAACGTGACGATAAATGTAACAACCAAAGCATTGTACTGTCAGTGACATCAGACTACTAAATGATCGGGTGCATCAAGGTAACACTGTGTCTGTGTCGTTCAACTCCCCCCACCCCCTCCTCTTTTAACAGGGCTCCCACCTGACGAAAAATAAATCTATTCAGTATACACACACGTAGATTCATGAATTTTTCGTCATAAAAAATTGGATTTCACAATATCTCCCCAGTTCACGGAACACTTATTTTGGTCCTGAGACTAAGTATAAATGAACCTCTCACTTATTTTATAGCCCTGGAGACACTGCTCGCTAAATAAAGAAGAAATAGTAAGTAATATAAATCTACTGTGGCAATCTAATTATATCAATAGGCGTTCGTAATCTATGTATTTTATACAAACATATTTAGTTTGATACTTGAAGCACTCGAAGTCGTAACTACATTTTAATAATGAAAATATAATGTATGAACTTCAAGAAAAATAAATATAGATAATGTTCAATATTAACTTTATACACATTTTTTCTCTCTATTATATAGTGCACCTAAATAAATATTTTAAAGAAAATATAATGTGTTTTCTTTTATTCTGCTTCAGACACTGTGGCATTTAGAACATTCTCAAAATGAAACCAATAATTTCGTGGAATATACATTTTTATTAGCGGCCCCCAAAAGTGAACTAGCCCTTAATGTTTTGTGTGGTCTTTATTGATTAAAGAGTTCAATAAATGAATGTTCAGGACAAATGTGCGCCATGTCTTCTAGGTCTAGATGTAAAGGTCTAGCATTGGAAGTATTCAATCATTAAAAAAACAAACAAAACAAAAAAACAATAAGGTTCTTGAAAGATTATCTAAGCTTTATTTATATTTTTACGTAGGCTACATTTCATCTAAATATCTATAATCTAGATATAGAAGTAGACTAGACTAGATCTTAAGCGTTCTAATTCAGAGGCCTAGTGTTAGATGTGGATGCTCATAAAATGAACATACCAATAGATAATCGAACACATATACATGGCCAAATCAGAAACATCGTACGTTGGAGCAGCTGATGGTTTGAACCAAATATTTAAATTATTTTAAAAAATTATTTTATTACATTTTAAGTTTTATAATAGTGGTATAGGATTAAAAAATGTATTTTTATTAAGTGTGTGTTCTTTAAATTCAACATTCACAAGTTTTTAAGATCAAAATAATCGCTCTAAAAGAGGTGCTGTCTTTTTTATTAATTTTTTTTTTAGTTTTTCTTGTTTAACTCGTCATTACGTCATTTGTATTTGTGCCGACCTCTGGCTCTAAAGACACGAAAGTTGCAGACAGCTTGAATCACACGATTAAATGGTTTAAAAGCGGTCTTGTGTAATGAAAGACACAGGCTACGTGTAAGATGTGTCAGAAGATTTTGTTCTACATATTATTATTGACATATAGACAAAAGGCTTTTGTCATTAATAGATAGATGCATTACACACAAATAAAAAAAAACATATGCATATAAAAAGAAGATTGCAAAGCAAGTTTGTGTAGAATAACAAACTCAGAATCGACCCCCAGAAGTGGTCAACTCATGGATTTAAAACATCAGGTTTCAATATTTTCATTGTGAATACCAGAAGTTATGAACTACAAACAATCAATAATGACATCCCCCAACTCCGTCCATACAAAAATAAGTGACAGGTTCTTGTCTACAGTGTTTCCGATATTATTATATTGTTAGGTCGACTGATGACATGATACCGCAGGGTACGGAGATATATGAATGTTATTATTATTATTCGATTATTACAATGTTACATTGTTAATGTTCATATGTATTCATTCAAATGATTGTTAAGATGATATGATGCTATGCCTATCTAATACTATTAAATTGATGGTATTGTAAAGGGCACAATCTCCATTCGAAGCCTCAAGGAAGAAGCATTGCCACTTGCTTTGTCCAAATTGAACTCGACTGAACGCTGTTTATTAAATGTTGTATTTAAGTACATTGGGCTTACATAATACCAAATGCATTCTTTCTATTTAAAAACTAAAGTAAACATTTTCTTGAAGATTTTTGTAGCTTGTAGAACATAATTTTTTTTTAATGATATTATTTTAGAAAAAAAACAAATTCATTTCCATATATGTTTTAAAAATCAGAGAAAACAGAATTCCCTATTACTTTATGTTTATTTTTTTTTACTATTGATAATAAATAGTTGTATATTTTGTATATTATGGAAAAATTGCTTGTATGTTTAATTTTTAAAAATCAAATAGTTAGCTTTAAGAAAATAAAAAGGTAGCCGTTACGATATCAGGTTTTCAATAACTTTGTGATCTAAACGGGGCGAGCGAACAAGAAGGAACATACAGCTAATAGCGGCCATTCTTCTTTCGAGGGCCGCTTAAATTGTTCGGTTAAGTTTGCTTAGGTATGAGAATGAGTGTGTAGGAAAAGGGAGATAAACAATACAAAGATTGGATTTTGAAAGATTTCTGCATTAGCCTCCCTTTGTTTCCTCAGAACGGATATATGTGTACGAATGTATGTATACTGTCTGTCTATCTATCTATCTATCTATCTATCTATCTATCTATCTCTATCTAGATCTATATTTCTTTAGGACGTTTCAGAGAGTGGTATCTGAAAGAAAAAAAACAAAAAAAAAATAAATTTATAATTTCGAATTTAATCTCACAAACTTCTTAGTGCCAAGCGATAGTAACTATCAATAATTTAATGTTTGCATCTTTACATTTTTTGTTTGTTTTAGTTGATTTTCTAGCAGTGACATGTTTAGCCCGGCTTTTCATATCCTATTAACTTTGTTTTCCTTTAAAGAACGATATCAGTAGGTCGTGTGGTATACTTTAGACTGCCATCACAATAGTCCCAAGTTCGAATCCTCTCTGTAAGAGGTTTGGGATAGGACGTAATAACCAAAACATATTTTACGTCCAAAACATATTTCATATTCAAAAACATATCTTATGTCCGAAAAAAGTATCTCATGTAAAACATATTTTACGTCCAAAACATATTTCATATTCAAAAACATATCTTATGTCGGAAAAAAGTATCTCATGTAAAACATATTTCATGTCAAAACATATCTCATGTCCTAAAAAACATATTTTATGCCAAATACATATCTCATGTAAAACATATTTCATGTCATATCCCTTTTCCTAAAAACAAATTTCATGTCAAAAACATATCTCATGTCCTAAAAACATATTTCATGCCAAATACATATCTCATATCCTGAAACATATTTCATACCAAATACATATTTCATGTAAACATATTTCATGTCCAAAAAACATATCTTATGTCCTAAAACATATTTTATGTCAAAAAACATATCTCATGTGAAACATATTTAATGTCAAAAAACATATCTCATGTGAAACATATTTAATGTCAAAAAACATATCTCATGTCCTAAAAACATATTTCATGCCAAATACATATCTCATGTCCAAAACATGTTTTATGTTCAAAACATATAATGTCCAAAACATTATGTTCAAAACATATAATGTCCAAAACATATCTCATGTCCAAAAACATATTTCATGTCCAAAACATATTTCTGTTTCCAAAACATATTTCATGCCGAAAAAGCATATATCATGCACATAAACATATTTCATTCCAAAACATATCTCATGTCTAAAAAAAATAATATTTACTTCACTTCCAAAACATATTTCATGGCAAAACATATTCCATGTAAATTAAAAAAAAACATTTGACGTCCAAAACATATTTCATGTAAAAAACGTATAAAAGAAAGAAAGAAATCTATATTTTGAACTCCATTCTTATTTCTCTTGTTTTACAGAGGCTTGTATGAGTAATGTAATCATTTTATTTCTTAATTATTCCACAGTAGCCAAAAGATGAATTCAATAACCGGATTTGTGATAGCTGTTACTGTCAGTTACTTGACCACGGTGAATGCCGGAACATCTGACCTGGGTCCTGTTGTAGCCACTTACACACCAGCATGCCAGTTGGTAGTTGCTTATAACTCCTCAGAAGTCTTAAACTTAACTGTATCTTGCAATTATATAAGTATATATGCTGGGTATTTTGACAGAGTGAAGCTTGGTTTCTGCACAGAAAATGAATACAACAACCTAACAGTGACGGTGTGTGGGGGTAACGTCACGGACACTAAAGTCAGTCCGGCTAGGACTAATTTCTATGCCGCCGTGAACAATGTATCCCACAGCTGTCAGTCCAACATTTACACCTGCATTAAGTCATCCGTGATTTCCATGGCAGTGAGGCAGCAGGAGCAGTTCTGTTCCCTCATGAGCCTTAACGTCGGCGGCACAACTTCTGAGCAATGCTTGACTACAGGAGACCACAACTGTACCCAGGACGAGTTCAACCAGCTGAAGACAGCTGCATGCAGTGTCAACAGCACAACTGTGGATCAGAACTTTACCACGGCCTTACTGAGCACGACCTCAAAATGTCAGTCTATGATCTCTTATTGTGCTGGAAATAGCAAGGACGCCTGGTACTATGTGTTTGTTCTTCAGTACTGCCAGGCTTTAAAGGTCGATAACGCCGAGGCCTGCTTTAAATTTGACGGAGCCTGCACTAATGCAGAGTTTGATATGCTGAAGCTTGAAGCTTGCGGCCCGGAGACGACGACAATGTCAGTCAGCAGCCCAACCACCACCCTATCCACACCTCCAATTGGTGCTACGAATCTCACCCTAACCACACCTCCAAATATTGCTACGAACATTTCTGGGACTCTGATGGTTATTGTGCTGAGCTGGGCGACAGCTTTCTCCAGCACACTGCCAGAGTTGTAATGACACTGTGACATTTTTGTTATTTACTCGAGTATTTTTTTATGACATGTTCCTTCACTGTGTGCCCTATAGTTTGTTACTCAAGAAATTAAAAAAAAAAATATCTATCATTTAGACTTCATTGGTCAATGGACATCCAAAATAACTGAAAAGCTAAAGACGTCTTCTGACAAATGCACCAGACGTTTTCATATTTCTTTTCAATATTCGAATACATGACGAAAATTAATGTGTAATTCACAAGTTGAAAGACAAATTTCCGTAAGGCCAGAGTGTTCCAAAATTATACGATAACTAAATTTTAAGTTGCTTCAATTTGATTGAAAGAATATATAAGCTTTACTAATTTTTTTTTACGTAAATCTAATATGATAGCATCCCTATTTTAGATCGAGAATGAGATATAGATCTAGACTAAATCCTAAGAGCTCTACATGTGTAGAAGTATTAGATTTAGATGGCCATTTAATAATAATAATAAATCACCAAATTATGAATTCTCGCTGGCTGACTTGGTGAATAGATAGACAAACTTCCAGGCATCTGACGGTCTCAAAATCACGCGCTCGATCCACGTTTTAAACCAAATATCATTTTTAATTACTTTTTTTTTGTTTTATATTTTAATAGTATTACAAGTTCTAAATTGAAGTTATTGTCTTTTTTTTTAAATATATTTATAAATGTTTTTCTTGTTTAATACTAACATGTGTTATTGCGTGAGTGTAACTAACAAATTGATATATTCTTCTTTATAATTTAGCCCTGGTCTTAACAAATGAAAAAGCTGGACTGGAAAGGAGTGGGAACCTTTTGTGATACCAAAATAAATCAAATTTTAGATTGGCTCATCTCTATTATCTTCAACTATATATAGTTGGAGAGTTGTCGAGGGTAGATGTAGCTTGTTGATTGTTACAATGTCCGATATTCTGTTTCTTTATTTTAATAAAACGCATGGGAGCCTTATGTTGGTTTATTCACTTGCATTCTTACTCTGTGTCCCTAATCATTGTATATCTTACTGGTAAAACTCTGACAACTATAAAAAATCACAAGCACCTTGTATATTGTACATCGGAATACTATTGTAATTTACTGATATTTAACATGCCTCTTATGAGAGAGTGTTTTCGGACACTAATGAGAGATTCTCTTATATTTGTAAAACATTTCAAATAAGGTAAATGAATTCTATAGGAGGTGCTGTGGCTGAGCGGTAAAGCGCTTGGCTTCTGAACCGGCGGTCCCGGGGTCGGATCCTGGTGAAGACTGGGATTTTTTATTTCGAGATCTTTGGGCACCTCTGAGTCCGCCCTGACATTAGATGGGGAAAAGTAAAGTCGGTTGGTCGTTGTTCTGGCCACATCATATAAGTTCCTCATAGAACATAGGGCCTCGACAAAAACACGCCACTCTCCACGGTCTCTTGCTAGTTTTTTGATGGCTTCCCAGCTCTTTCCTGTCCTCTCGGCTTCATCTAGTACACTGCGTCGCCAGGTTCTTTTTGGTCTTCCTCTGCGTCTTGTTCCTTGGGGTTTCCACTCTAAGACCTGCCTAGCTCTGTTGCTGGTATCTTTTCTAAGGGTGTGACCAATCCATCTCCACTTCCTCTCTAAGATCTGCACTTCTATATTTTTCTGTCCACTCATCTCCCACAGTTTGGTGTTTTCTACTTTGTCATACAAGTGGGGTTTTTTTAGGATATTTCTCAGGAATCTGTTGATTAATGTCTGTACTTTTTTTTTGTTGTCGCTTCAGTTGTTCTCCATGTTTCAGAACCATACAGTAGGACAGCCTTGACATTAGAGTTAAAGATGGCCACATGACACCCTCTTAAACCGTAGGCCACAGAATCAGATGACCTTTACATCTGCCCTATAGACCACAAGGTCTGAAAAGGGAACTTTACAATTTTTTTTACTAAATGAATTCTATGCTCTAGCTTTTGGCTTATCAATGAGGATAGTAAGATTAGTAAGAAACAGTCCCACTGTAGAAAATTGAAATAAAAATGTATTTAAATACATGTTCACTATTGTTTGTTTGATTACTTTGAAATGATGCTTCTCTTGTTGCCTACTAATGCATACGGATAATGGACTAGGGAAGATACTGTGTGATGATGTTACCTTGGAGAATCTAGGTTTACGTTCTGGCTGTCCACTTTAAAGATGTTGAGCAATAACACTACTCCTACACTACTCCTACACTACTGCTACCCAAACGATTTGTTCAACTATTTTTTTTTTTACATCATGTTTTGAATCGCTAACATACTTTTGTAACAACTAAATACAGCCATCTGGCTTATGTAGTGGTCAATGCGGACGGATTACGATTTAGTGAGGTATTTAGCAGTCCATGTATGTATCATTGTTTCCATATTTTAATGTATAACGTCTTTTTCTTATTACGTTTAGATTTCATGAAATAAAATAGCTTTCGATTTGATACTAAAATTAAAAAGTTTTCCTTTTCGATTTTGCGATTTACAGGCCAGATGATGTAAAGGGCACGTGTTTCTATTGCAAAGGGTAAACCAAGGTCTCATTTGGCCAGCACAAAGACCAACCGATTTTTCTTTCCCCACCTATGGTCAGGAGTTTGGTTGGCTCAAGGGCGTCCTAAATTCAAAATCCCCCTTTTCACCAAGATCGGTAGTCGAGATTCGAACCCCGGGCCCTTCGGTTCAGAAGCCAAGCTCTTAACCACTTACCCACTAGTCCTCCGATTTCTTAATATTTCACTTTAAAAAACGAAACTTGCCATTTTATCTGCATTGTTTACCAAACTACGGTCTCGTAGAGGTCGCCTCAGAGTTGATGTAACAACACAGTCTCTTTATTTTCGTTTAAATTCAATATTCTTCTTCATGCTACAACAATTTGTTCTTACATTTATTTTGATTGTTAGTTTAACATCTGGAAACTAGGTTTAAATATATACACTTGGGAGACAAAAAGTACTATGTTAGCTTCTACTTTCTCACTACAGTCAGTCTTGAAACTTATCTGTTACGGCTCAGTGCTTTGGTCTGACCTCGCTCTTAATAATAAGCGTCGCATACATTTCATGTCAAGAACTGTAGAAGTCAGTGACTTTATGTATGTGTTAAGAAATGGTTACTTAAACATGAAAGGCTTGGCTGAGTGGTAAAGTGTTTGGCTTCCGAATTGAGCGTCTTGAGTTCGAATCCCGTCTTTGTGATTTTTAAAACCCTCCTGTGTCAACCTGACCCTAGTGTGTTCCTGACACGTGGGGGACGTTTAGTGTTCTCATTAATTAAGCATTGCTATTTGGCAAAGAATCGATTTTTACAAAAAGATGATACATGTGGATGTCGCGTGCTTTCTCGCAGGAAAACTATAGATAATTTTATCAAAATCATTATTCTCCACTTGGTCTTGTTCAATAGACGAAATTGCCATATTAGTAAATCGTAAATTCGTATTTTAGATCGTCAATTATTCTTAATCAAAGTAAATTTGGAAAAACTTCGCTTGCTTGCCACACTTACCACAATAGTAAAAAAAAAATAAATGTGAATCAAGTGGGCAATATTTGGGGGGTTTTATTCGGGGGATGGCTGCCTGGTCGTGCGGTTTGCGCGCTGGACTGTCGTTCGGATTTATCGACGTTCAAGGGTTCAAACCCTGCCCGCTCCCATCCCCCGTCGTCCTGCGGGAGGTTTGGACTAGGAAGTAAACTATCTTCAACTCTGAAGGAACATCCGAAACATGAAAACATTTTACAAACAAACATTTTATGCTCAACAGATTCTTGTTTTGAAAGTTCGGAGACTCTTTGCCCATTTTACAAGATGGCTTGAGTTCGAATCCCGATTGTAGCGGAGTTTTTTTTTTGCTGAGCGGTTGGAAAACCTTCTTCCAGATACCCCTCCGCCACTGGTCCACAAAAGAGATTAGACCATTACTAATTAGTAATTAAAAAACAACAACACCATTATAAACTTGTCCATAACCAGCGCATTGAAAATGAAATAACATTATGTAAGTTGCCTTCAGAGATTGAAACAAATCTGATAAATTTTGATTCCAGCTGGTCTACAGTTTACATTTAATTTAATTTTAAGAAAGAATATAGGACACAACAAATGACCAAAACAAATAATTGTGTTTTTTTTATGTAATTATAATGTGTAGTTTTACTGAGAAAGTTTGTCCTCTGATGCCCCGACCACTCAAGCCCCGTGCGGCCCGCAGCACCAGCACATTGCTAGCTAAGCAACTGGTAGTATGTGTGGTGTTTTTGTGCGTGTGTGTTGTAGGCCCTATGTCTAGTGTATATGTGTGTGTGTTGTATGTGTTGTGTGTGTGTTTGTTTTATCTGTGGTGTCTGTGTTTGGGTGTTGGAAGAAATTATACATATTATTTTAACATAAAGTATAACAACTTAATTCTATACTAATTAATTAGCTCCTCCTACGTGTCACGTTCTCAGTCATAAAGAAGTCGATGAATTGGCGAGAGTCCAATCTTCACATTGAATTAAACGAATACATTCAAGCATGGGCAAGTTTGTTGTATTCTCTGAGATCACATTGTGAAGTATTATATCTCTTCAGTTTAACGACATTTCATGTCATTTGTATGACGACATTTCATGTCATTGTATGACGACATTTCTGTACCAATAAGACAGTAATCAAACGTTTATTTTGTCTTACATCTGTTGTTTAAAGTTCTAATGTAAATATCTTTTCTTTCTTCAATTGTTAGGACAACGAGCTAGTACTACTGACCTAGTTTAATGTCTCATAGTTTATTATTATAATCTACTGTGTCACGCGACCCTGTTTCCAAAAACGACACTTGATACCCCAGGAGTCTTGGTGGTGACTTTAAGGGGAATTCTTTAATGTGACCAATTCTGAAATTCTACTCAAAAGTTCTGCTAATAGTTTGTTGCAATCTTCCATGAGTATTCTCGTGTGTGTGTGTGTGTTTGTGTGTGTGTGAGTCAGAGAATAAAAGAGGGATAGGGAGATAATATAAGTTTTATAAAAAAAAAAAAAAAAGCGTAGTCTCTGACAATGTACATTCCACCACCTCCCCCTGTAGCCCACCCTGCCCCTGCAGACATACACGCATGAAGTTATTTAAAAAAGAAGGCTTTAGCGCTGTAATCAGATCTCCCATGGTCACGCATCACAACTTTTGGTTCCGACTCCAACTATAAATATGACCCCAGTGTTAAAAGGTCTGGAGACAGTGCAAGTAAACGAACGTTTAGAAAACTATTTATTTCTTGAGTTGAATTGGTCTTTAAGAAACCATCGTAAGTAACAATTACATTTATATTTATTGACATCTACAAATTTAATTTGATTCATAACTAGTCTAGAGTTAATTATAGTAATTAAACTATAAAATATTACTTTAAAAAAAACGAATATAGACAATATTAATGCCATGGCTTCTGTGAGTCTAATTATATTTATATATTTTCAATGCTTATTTTTATTTTTAAGAATTACATTATTGAATGACAATTAGATTTAAAGCGAGCGATGCAAAGTCAGGATTTAAAAATACAAGTACTTATATGTAAAAGTGGAGGCGCGGTGGCTGAGTGGTGAAGTGCATGGCTTCTGAACTGGGTCCCCGGGCTGGCTCGAATCTGGGGAAGACTGGGGGTTTTACTTTCGGGATCCTTGTGTGCCCATGAGTCCATCCAGCTCTAAAGGATACCTGATATTCGTTGGATGTCAAGATGTCAGCAGTAAAAGCGGTTGATTGTTGTGCTGGCCACAGGACACACTCGTAAACTGTGGACCACAGAAACAGATGACTTTTGCATCGTCTGCCCCTTAGATCGCCAGGTCTGAAACGGGAAATTTACTTATACGGTATGTAACAGTCTTGAACTCAATACCTTGCAAGAATTCTTTCAGCCTCATTTTATTTTTATTAAGGGGAGGAGTGATTTTCAAACCTCCTTCCTGAAGTTTAGTGACTATAGTTTTGCTTAAGTTTTATTTTTATTGTAACCTCACCCCCCCCCCCTTGAAATTGTGTCATTGTAGTTTAGTTTCGATTTATGTTTGCGGGCTTTTGCTTGAATTCATGTTAATTTAATTTTTTAATGGAGCCCAAGGTGAGGTCATTGTGTCAGTCATGTTACTGGAGAGGTTGTATAGCCCACCTTTATAGGTTGGTATCCTCGTCTGACTAGAGACAATAGATGCATTGTTATGGCACGTTTACGAATGAGTTATTTGTTTTGTAATGAAAGAAAGAGTTGACTAAGAGACAATGACGCGACTAGTAAAAACAAGAAAAAGATTCTATGAAGATTAGCGAATAGCAGACCACTTTAGAGAGAGACATCCTTTTATGAGGGTAGAGATTTAGCTTGACGACATTCGACGGTTCCTTTTGTTATTATTAAACGTATTCGACATTCACCCTCAGCGTCGACTAACTTCTATTGTTGGCCTTTCGCCTGTTGTTGGATTTCGTCATTTCAGTGTTACCTCCGTTTGACTTAGCTGCATTGGACACAGCGCGGTAACGCCTAACAACGTCCACCTCACATAGATGTAATAGTTTGCGGGATAATCAAATCATTATTTAAAACAGAATCATTATGATATTTGTTTTTGGAGATTATTTTTTCACATAATGTAAAAACTTTTATTCTAACTATTTCACAGTTGTAAAACATGAATAGATTCATTAGATTTGTAATAGCTGTCAGCTACTTGACCACGGTGAATGCCGAAACATCTGACCTGGGTCCTGTTGTAGCCACTTACACACCAGCATGCCAGTTGGTAGTTGATTATAACTCCTCCGAAGTCCTAAACTTAACTGTATCATGCAATTATATAAGTATATATGCTGGGTATTTATACAGTGTGAAGCTTGGTTTCTGTACGGAAAATGAGTACAACAACTTAACAGTGACGGTGTGTGGTGGTAACGTCACGGACACTGAAGTCAGTCCGGCTAGGACTAATTTCTATGCCGCCGTGAACAATGTATCCCACAGCTGTCAGTCCAACATTTACACCTGCATTAAGTCATCCGTCATCCCCATTGTAATGAGGCAGCAGGAGCAGTTCTGTTCCCTTATGAGCCTTAACGTCAACGGCACAACTTCTGAGCTATGCTTGACTACAGGAGACTACAACTGTACCCAGGACGAGTTTAACCAGCTGAAGACTGCTGCATGTAGTGTCAACAGCACAACTGTGGATCAGAACTTCTCCAGGGCATTACTGAACACGACCTCAAAATGTCAGTCCATGATCTCCCATTGCGCTGGAACTAGCACAGAAGCTTGGATAGATGTGCTTGTTCAAAAGTACTGCGACTCTTTAAAGATCAACAGCGACGCTGGATCAGCCGAAGAATGCTTTAAACAAGACGGTGCCTGCACTAGTGCGGAGTTTGATATGCTGAAGCTTGCAGCGTGTGGCCAGGAGACGACAACGTCAACGGTCATCAGCCCAACCTCACCTCGAAATACTGCCACCAACATTTCTGTGGCTTCGATTATTTTTGTTCTCAGCTTGTCCGCAGCCTTCTGCGGAGGATTCTTTTAGGTGTGATTATTATCGCACATGTTATATATATATATATTTAAATTATATGTTTTTAGTGTGCCCAATAGTTTATTATTCGGGAAAAAATCAACTAACTTGTATGGTTGATTGGTTATTAGATCTTCATAAATATGTGATGAAACGTTAGAAGCCTTTAGGAAAATACACTAAATGGTTTTGTGTTCTCAGAGTGTTTGTAAGTAACAATGTTTGTTTATTAAAGTGTTTACTTAATTTAAAAAAAAATTATCATCATCATCTTTCCTTTGAGTTCCTCGTGGAACATAAGGCCTCAGCAAAAACACTCACTCTCCACGGTCTCTTGCTAGTTTTTTGATGGCTTCCCAGCTCTTTCCTGTCCTCTCGGCTTCATCTAGTATACTGCGTCGTCAAGTTCTTTTTGGTCTTCCTCAATGTCTTGTTTCCTGGGGGTTCATTCTAAGGCCTGTCTAGCTCTGTTGTTGGTATCTTTTCTAAGGGTATGACCAATCCATCTCCACTTCCTCTCTAAGATCTGCACCTCTATTTTTTTCTGTCCACTCATCTCCCACAGTTTGGTGTTTTCTACTTTGTCATACCAGTGTATTTTTAGGATATTTCTCAGAGATCTGTTGATTTTTTGTCTGTATTTTTTTTTGTTGTAGTTGCTTCAGTTGTTCTCCATTTTTCTGAACCGTAGGACCGCCTTGATTCTTTTTTTAGTCTTGTTAGAGACGTGGGGAGATTTCCAGGTTGGTTTCAGGTATGTAAATGTCTGATTTATACGACGTTTAATGTCTTCACCTGTTACACCTGTTACACCGACTACACGTCTAAGGTATATAAAATTATCTTCTTGGTCTATGGTCTGAGAATCCAGTTCTATGTCTCCAGTTTTTTTTTTTGTTTTAAAGATTTTCTCATTCGAATTCATTGAAGGTGTACTCGTTTTAATTATATGATTACGATTATATTTAATGTATAAGGAAATCAGAAAACAGTAATGGAAGTTACAGATATATGAAAAAATTAAGAATCGACATCCTAATGTATTGAGGAGTGCCTCATTAAGGCAAGGATCTAAATTGTAGTCTTGATAGGGTTTCCGGTGTACAGAATACAGAACTATTAAGCGAACCTTTTTAATCAACCATAGGATACATTTGGTGCTATTTTTCATCAGCACATAAGAAGCAAATGTCTAAGTTGGTACACGTGTAGTCCATTATAATGTTTAATTTAGTTGTGGCGTCCTTGACATTGTTCATTTTGTCAATTTAGTTCATAATCTCTCCAGGTCTTCTCTTTTCATTTCCTTATTTTTTTTTTTACTAGGCTCTATTTTATCGACATCATTCACATTTGTTTAGTTTGAGTTCGCTTCTTTCTTTTTTAGCGACATCACATTGGTTTAGTTTGAGTTCGCTTCTTTCTTTTTTAGCGACATCACATTGGTTTAGTTTGAGTTCGCTTCTTTCTTTTTTAGCGACATCACATTGGTTTAGTTTGAGTTCGCTTCTTTCTTTTTCTTTCCTAACGTTTTTTATTGCTTCAATGTTTAGAGAACAAACACAGGCTCTGAACGAGAAAATATAAAAAATAAAATACTTTAAAAAAAACAAAGCTTCTATTAAGCATAAGCTGTATCAATTCGTCTGTATTAGTCATGTGATTCAAATTGTAATGAATATAGACAAATAATAAAAAAGCATTTATATATATAAAAAAAAAAAAGGAACGACATGACTTACGAACTCGAGCCGATGTGCTAACCACTCTGCTAGCCAGGTACTTATGACTAGAGAAGAGTATATAGTCTTATATTGTTAATTACAATTTAGAGCGGCGACCTATAAAAAGGGAATAATTCAGCTTTTACCACCACTTCAACTTCAGTCAAGTAAAATTTCTTTCCTTATTTCGAGATATCAAATAAAATAATTAATTACCAAAAGTTAATTAACTAATTGGCTATTTTTTTTTTAGATTGATTCTTGTGTTGTTAAATAAATGGAATAATTTTAGCTTAATTAGAGATTTGGGTGTTTGAGAAATAACATACACAAACTTTTTATCAGTCAGACAGACAGAGTTGATTTAAGCTTTGTAAAATTGTTTTAAATTCATTTGTAATTTTGGACGAATTTTTTTCTTGTTTTTTTTTTCTTTATTTACCAAGAAATTGAGTTAGATAAAAATGACTTGTTACTATTTTAAGAAACCCAACATCTTCGAGTTTCTTCAATGGTGGAGTTTATGTTTTTATTATTGATTAAAATAGCGAATGTTGTTCATGTCTTGTTGACTTGTTACATTTTGTCGATTGAAACATCGTTAAGAGTGTGCGTGTCTGTGTGTTGGATTATAATAAATCAAACCCTAACCCTAAAGACATAAAACTAAAATGTTATTTAACCTTGGCTAGGCCAATATTAGAATATGCATCCTCTGTTTGGTACCCCTCAACTAAAGAAAATATTAAGAAACTGGAACAGACACAAAATAGAGCAGTGAGATTCATAACAAACGAATATTCCCATTTGACTAGAGTAACATTTAGTAAAATCACTAAATTTAGAAAGCCTTCAGGACAGAAGACTCAAAAGTATAGTAGCAATTATACATAAAACACTGAAAAATAATCTTCAAATACAAACACAAAATCTAATAAAATACTCAGAAAGACACAAAGATAAAGGCACATTTCTCGTTCCATATGTTATGACAAATTTGTACAAATACTCCTTCTTCCCTAGTGCTATTAGAGCATGGAATGGGTTGCCTGAACCAGCCATGAAAACAAGTAACTTGGCAGAATTTAAATCGTTGGTTAACATGCATGACTAAATGCATGACGCGTAGGACGTAATCATTTTCTTTTTTTAAGTAACGTCTGTATTATAAAAGATAAGATAGCTGATGTTTTCAACTCTGCTGAGATCTGATTAAACAAATAACGATATGACTTAATTGATTTGGCCCTTTTGAATTCCACTGGAGCTGAAGTCAGCAACAGTACTTCGCCAATGGACTTCGTTCTGATGCAGCTCCCCTCTGATGGGTTCATGTCTATCCT
Organism: Biomphalaria glabrata; assembly: GCF_947242115.1. Taxonomy (NCBI): domain Eukaryota; kingdom Metazoa; phylum Mollusca; class Gastropoda; family Planorbidae; genus Biomphalaria; species Biomphalaria glabrata. Next base: position 36,320,426 of record NC_074717.1, on the reverse strand, counting down.
GCCGTCTAACAAACAGCAAAGCAGCGCTAAAATAAGGACGCGAGAGGAGATTGGGATCTATTGTGGAGCCAGTATCAAATGTCAAATAGGCTCAATGCTATAAGCTTTCCTCTCTTCTTTCGAGTAGATGTCATGTGTAGATGTCACGTGGAGCTGAAGTGCTTAGTGTAGGATCTGGTGAAGTTTGCTGTTTGTCTGTACTTTTTTATTTTGTTTTTATTTTACCCCCCCCCTTTTCCCGAAGTCTGTGTTTGTGGTGTTAGATACAAAGGCATTCTTACTTAGTGATCCAAAACAGAGTCAAATCTTATTAACCATACATTTACTAAGTGGTATGATACCAAATATCTGATATCACATTTTTAGTTTATAATTAGAAAAAAACAAAATGCTAAGTACCTTAAATATACTTTAGATCAGACTTCACGCCGTTGAAACATTTGGAGTCAGCAGCAGTAAAAAAATAAACAACAAACACAAACTAAGCAACGGATTAATAACATGTCTCTTCTATTGTCTGAAACTGGTCCGAGATTGTTTTATATTTGTAAAATCTCTCCTATAAATGAATTCAGTGCTCCAGCTATTTAGCTTATAGTAAAAAAAAATCATTTTTATTGTAAAACAAACTAAAAATGTATTAAAGACATGTGCACAAGTATTGTTCTCTTGTTGTTATTTCATTTTCTTTTAAATTTTGCATCAGTTTTATTGGTTACTTATAAAAATGTGAATGGACCAGAGATTTCAATTGGAAGATGATAAACTGAAGGATCTACCGTCTAGTCCTGGTCAGACACAATGTAGGCATTGAGTAATAACAATGACACTTTTGTTAAATTCAATTTTTTTTTATATTTCCCACTAAAGACACCTGGTCTAGATATTCTAGCTTCGACTACAATGTTTTGAAATCACTAACATAACTTATTCACAACTAGAGACTTGTCACTTTCAACACTGACCCCACCTGCACATAGGCGTGTCCTGAAACAATAAACAAAGACACAAAGATAAAGGCACATTCCTCGTCCCATATGCTAGGACAAATTTGTACAAATACTCCTTCTTCCCTAGTGCTATTAGAGCATGGAATGGGTTGCCTGAGCTAGCCAGGAAAACCAGTGACTTGGCAGAATTTAAGTCATTGGTTAATATGCATGACTAAATGCATGATGCGTAGGACGTAATCATCTTCTTTTTTGAAGTAACGTCTGTATTATATAAGATAAACACAGCTATTTGATGTGCACTGTATTAATGCCACATATATATTTACTATAAACTATACAGACATTTTATATCAAGGCTGACAAAGCTTTAGTGAAAGTCAAAGTGCATGCATCGTATGAAGAGATAGGGCAGATTCGTCATTACTGTAAAATTTTATGTATTATAATTTTATAGTTTACTCTAAACTTTTAGGTTGTTACAACTATTATTTTTCAGGTTAAATGAATGTATACATCTACTCGCGTACAAACACAATTCAAATAATAGACTTATAGAAGACTGTGCGCAAAATGTTCCTGAACGTCTTTAAATTAATGTAACTCTTAAATGAATGCATGCGGGAATACCCGCTGAAATACGTGGGTTCAATTTCTTGAATGTTAAGTCCTCTAGGCCAAGTTTAATTTTGAAAATTATTATATTTTTAACAAATTCGTAATGGTCCAAAATAGAGTCATCACAGTATGACCAATACGCTAGTTTTTTTTTCCCAAAGATACACATAAACTTTCAGTAGAACTGTCAAGATTCATGTCCACCTAGGTTGTTTTTTTTTAACCAATGAACAATTCGCTAGCTGATAAGGGATTGTAAAACAAAAATGTATTAACTAGCTAGGTTTTGTTAAGAATATGAGAACTGGTAGCTTCAGTGTTTAAAAAAACAACTTTACTTTCTTATATCTTTAGAGTAATTTATGAAACAGCGGAGCTGTAAGCAGAGTTAGCTACTTGTCCATAGTACAGCAACTATAAAACTGCATCTCAGTAGCCAACAAAATAAAAATCTGGTCAGAAGTAATAATAATAATGAGAATGTCTTCCATTCCAAAGATTAGGAATGAGTGCAATGTTTCATATAACTACGCAAACCCAGTTTGACCTGCATATTTTTCCACAACTGATGCTGACAAAGCCGTTGTCTACAGAGGGTCTATTTAGGTTTTCATTACTTTTTTTGCACCTGTCCTCTACAATAGCTTTTATCTGGGCCTCAAATGTGTGTCCCGCGACTTTTGTGAGAGTTCTCCAACTGCCTCTTTCTGAGGACATCTGCTGCCATTCTGCTTCTGGTGAAATGGCGTTAGAAGAAGCAAAATAATAACTAGGATATCTCTAAACGTGTCCTTCTGTTGGTCAAGTACTTACCTGGAATTTACGTGTCCATCTGTTGGTCAAGTACTTACCTGGAGTTTGATTCTTTGTTGTCTATATCAACTTCTGCGATGTAAATTTTAGGGTTCCGTAGTCCGAGTACGTCCCACTGGGATGGGTTCAAGATGGGGGCTACATGAGTAAATGAGATGGTCACTGAGTGGAGGACCCCGACGTCCTTGTCTGTGCCGACTTTAAATGTATGCGTCGTACCAACACGTAGCTCCATTGGACTGTAACAATGAAACATTTTGAGTAAAAAAAAAACAATAATCATCAATCAGAAGCAGGGGCGGACTTGGTGTCGAAATCGGCCCGGGCATTTCTATTTCATCCGGCCCATAAATTGTATATGTTATGATGGACATCCAATTCTAGGTCTACCTATCCTCAGAATCATTATGTTAAGTTTGATCATGTATCGATAGCTGTACACATGCATGCAGTGCATACGTCACTCACAGGAAAACTAGAAAACATTTAACAATTTAATACGTGTCTTAGTAACATCCATGCGGCCATTATTATATAAAATAAAGACGTGATTTCAAAAAAAGATGGTAACTGTCTTCCTACCGGCATTAGCCCGAATGCCCATATAACCGTCCGCCCCTGATCAAAATGGAACAATATGTATTGAATATTAATTGTAAATATTTCTTTAACAAGCCATGGATCGATACTTACTCTTTATTCAACTGGATCTTTTCGGTGTTGCCTTTATCTCCCGTGAAGATAGCAAACAGTTTACCTCGCTCAGTCTGACCTGTTCCAGAGGAGAGTTTCACAGCGACATCTAGGTGATACTCTGTAGACACGAACAAGAGATCAAATAGTTTTTTTTAACTCTAAATATTTTATTGTCAATATCACAAGAACATAATGACTTTACTTTGAAGTCATTAAATAAGGCGCGGTGGCTGAGTGGTAAAGCGATTGGCCTCCGATCCGAGGGTTCTGAGTTCGAATCCTGATGAAGACTGGGATTTTAAATTTCCGGATCTTTAGGGCGCCTCTGAGTCCACCCAGCTCTATTGGTTACCTGGCATTAGTTCCGGAAGAGTAAAGGCGGTTGGTCGTTGTTCTGGCCACGTGACATCCTCGTTAACATTAAGCCACAGAAACAGATGCCCCATAGATCGCAAGGTCTGAAAAGGGTAATTTACTTTTTTTTTTATTTACTATAGAACATTACAGATTTCTAATATCCACTGTTAGTCTACGTCAGTGATGCCTAACCTAATTTGACCTGCTGGCCATTTTAATTTCCTGTCGCGGGCCACATGAAGGAACAGGTACGAACACGAAATGAAATTGACCTGAAACTATTTGATTAGAATAGAAACCTGCGGTTCTAGTACTTCATTAATGGTATATTTGAAGTTAATCTTCTTTTAAGAAAAGCTTCTTTTGTCTACTTAAAACGTGAGCAATATTCTATCTAGCTTCACCACTGACTCATTTTCTTGTCTCTTTTTGGTGACTATTCCCATCTATCTTCCAATCTCTAGCTGTAGTTGAGCGAATCAAGAATGGCGTTATATATATATTTTTTTATCCGTTTATATATTGTTTGTTTTTAAAACAGACACACTTTCTTCTTAGCTTTCGTTCCTTTAATGTTTATGGCCGGATTATGGGAAAGAAAAAAAACAACACAACATCTACGTCTTAGCCCACAACATTCTGTTGAGTCGCAACTTACGACAGAAAGGTTTACGTGTGGATGTAGTCAAGTAAATCTTTCTTGTCTGTCCTCTGGGCGGGACATGTCTGTCAGCATGAAAACCCATGTACGCACAGCCAGCAGCTCCACAGGAGTTACATCGTCCGCTCTGCTCGTAGAGAAGGTAAGGATGCAATCAACGTGACTACGTGACGTGGATAGAGATGGAGTAAAGGTGTGCAGTGGACGACAGACATTGCGTGTATTAAGTGGACTTTCTCTTAGTGAACTAGTCTAGGGAGAGAAGAGAGAGAGAAAAGAGAGAGAAGAGAGAGAGAAAAGAGAGAGAAGAGAGAGAGAAAAGAGAGAGAAGAGAGAGAGAAAAGAGAGAGAGAAGAGAGAGAGAAAAGAGAGAGAAAGAGATAGAAAAGACATAGAAGAGAGAGAAAAAAAGAGAGAGAAGAGAGAGAAAAAAAGAGAAAAGAGAGAGAAAAGAGAGAGAGAAAAGAGAGAGAAAAGAGAGAGAAAAGAGAAAGAAGAGAGAGAAAAGAGAGAGAAGGGAGAGTGAAGGGAGAGAGAAGAGAGAGAAAAGAGAGAGAAAAAGAGAGAAAAGAGAGAGAAGAGAGAGAGAAAAGAGAGAGGAGAAAAGATAGAGAAGAGAAAGAGAAAAGAGAAAGAAGAGAGAGAGAGAAAAAAGAGAGAAGAGAGAGAGAAGAAAGAGAGAAGAGAAAGAAGAGAAAGAGAAAAGAGAGAGAAGAGAGAGAGAAGAAAGAGAGAAGAGAGACAGAGAAGAGATAGAGAGAAAAGAGAGAGAAAGAGAGAGAGAGAAAGAAGAGATAGAGAGAAAAGAGAGAGAAAGAAGAGAAAAAAGAGAGAGATGACGGAGGAAAAGAGGGAGGGAAAAGTGGAGGGAAAAGTGGCGGGAATGAGTGGAGTATTAGAGTGGCATGGACTTCAGATCGATGAGAGTTTGGAAAGTTTTAGTTGAAGTTAACTTCATATCATGGGCGTAGCCAGGGGGGGTTCTTGGGGTTCAAACCCCCCCCCCCCCGAAATGAAATCCCCCCCCTGCGGACGGAATTAAGTGACTGATTTTTGCTTTCATTTTGTTTATTTTAGGTGAGATTTTAATACTAAATCATCACTTACCACAGCACAGCCGAGGCAGTTTTGAGTTAAAAACCCTCTACCAGGGGGTTTTGAGATTAAATCCCCCTACCAGGGGGTTTTGAGATTTTAAAAACTCCTATCAGGGGGTTTTGAGATTTTAAAAACCCCTATCAAGGGGTTTTGAGATACAAATCCCTCTACCAGGGGGCTTTGAGTTACCCCCTACAGGGTTTTGAATTTTAAACCCCCTACCAGTGGTTTTTGCAGTTAAATCCCCCTCTTCTATAAAACAAAAAAAATACAAACAACAATCCCAAATTCCAACAGCACAGTTGAGAAAAATTTTGATTTTAAAACCCCATCCAAAATTTACGACAACCCCATCTTCAATATCAAAAAAGCAAATTACACACTCAAAATTCTATGAGCGTAGCCAAAGGGGTTTTGAATTTAACCCCCCTTCCCCTTCCAGTTGGGGTTTGAAGCTAAAAAGTACCTCTTCAATATAAAAAAAAAGCAAATTACACACTATAAAATCTATGAGCGTAGCCAAAGGGGTTTTGAGTTTAAATCCCTCTCCTCCAGATGGCTTTTTCTTTAAAGTTTAAAACCCCTCCAGATGGTTTTGAGTTTAAAATTCCCCTACAGAGCGTTTAGAGTTGAAAACCTCTCTCTTCAATATTATTTTAAAGCAAACTACAGTCACCAAATTCTATGATCGTAGCTAAATGGGGTTTTGAATTAAAAACAAAACAAACAAAAAACCAGAGATTTTTAGTTTAAAACCCCTCAACAGATGATTTGACGAAAAAACTTTCCTTTTCGATATAAAATCTAAAGCGAAATACAGGCATGTAATTCCGAGAGCGTAGTCAAGAAAGGTTACAAATTTCTACCAGTGGCTTGGGTTCCATTAATTAAGTGTGAATAGTCTTCTGCAGAAATTGAAAATCATTAAATGTGTCTCAACAAAGATGGCTAAGACAGATTTTAGGAGTCAGTCATAGAGATCGGGTCTAAATCAAAGAAATCATATGCCGAACTGGGAGTCGAATCCTTAGTAAGGTTGTGACAGAGCGTCGCATGAGGTTTTGCGGGACATGTTTTCCGTCAAAATGAATTACGCAAAATAAGAGTTGCGGAAACAGCTTGCCGGAAAATGCACCGAACGGCGCGAGAGGGTCTAAGTCAGTAAGAATAGCACATTAGGTTTTTGAAATAAAACTTTTTAATAGCAAGATAATGCACTGTAGATACCTCAGAATATGCATTTTGTTAACTTTCAATACCAGAAATAGTGCTCGGCGGCGGGGCTTCGCCCCGCTCTGGGGGAGCGCTCCGAACTCCCCCAGACCCCCTTGCTAGCAAGGGCGGGGAGTCTACAATAAACAATAAAAGTCTTCCGAAAGGGTCAGAATGTAATAAAGATTAATTATGTACACACACACACACACACACACACACACATATATATATATATATATATATAATTTTTTTTCGCAAAGGGGGGGGGGAGATCGGGGGGGGGGGAACACCCCCCCCTCAAAACCCTCCCCGAAAAAAAATCCTGGCTACGCCCATGCTTCATATGATTATATAGTTGGTGACCCCTTCGGACAAAATGATCGGTGAAGGAATAATCTTCTGTTCCTGGTCAAGTACAACTATCTATGGGTCATAGAACACAAGGACCTTTGTTCGATTCTTTTGGACACTGAAAAACTGGGCATCTTTTCTTCCTCCACACTAAACACATAAGAGATGGAGTGAAGTTTAAACATACTAGAGACTTTCTTATCTGATTAGTCTTCTAGTTCATGTAACAGATACTGTTTTTTTCAATCAGACTAAATGTATATTTACAGTGAAGTCCTCTTCAGAGTTACATGCATAGCCCATAAATGGGCACCGTGTATTGATACTCTCTGTGAAGAAGTGGATTGCCCTAAAGTGATTACAGGCAACAACTTCAGAAGTCCCTGACGACAGAGAAAAATTTATACAATTATAGTGTGCAGTCTACATAGAAAATATAAGTTATTCATAAGTATACAAGTAGAAATTGTTACTCTCTTAAAGAATTAAACTTTTGTGAAATAAATCCTTATTGGGTTTCAGACTTTCTCTTCTCTCCGCCCCACTTCCCCTGCTCTAATGAGGCTAGTGTGTCGAGAACCACTGATCCAAATCATTCCGTTTCAAGCACAGAAACTAATGCAGTACCTTGGATCAATCCCCAGTCAGATATTTGAGTGAAAGGATTCCGCGTACACCCTGGCTGATCACGTCCTAAATTAGGAAAGAAGTCCAGGTCTGCTATTGGCTGTTTTAATCCCAGACCTGAAACGAAATTAGTAATTTAAGCATAAATGCAATACCATTCCAAAGTTATAAATGTCGGGTACCTTTACTTGACTCAGTGACAGCAACAGCAAATGTGACACTGTAAACGCAACTGGAGAAACCAGAGAGGACAGGCAGAAATGGAAGACATTGCTGATATGATATTCCGTCCATCCTTCAATCCCGAATATCAAATAACATTTTCAAAAATATCTCTCCACACCTTGCGGCCCCTACTCTTGCAGAGTGATAGCCCTTCTTTCGCCTGCGCGTTGGGGTATTGGACTTACCGAATTGTATTAATGATTCACTGTCAGTGTGTATCGCGTCCACGAAGACTGCATCCGTTGGGTCAAGTCGTACGGTGTGGTCAGTGTTTTCAAAGTAAGGTCCAGCAGGGTCCAAACCTGATGATATTAATTCAGTTGAATAAGGGTACAAAAACATCAATATTCTAATTATATAATTATAAACTGTAGTATAAAACTTTAAACATAATCTTCAAAGCATACCAAATACAGATGACTTGAGACGATTTAGAAGCATGCCAAACATAGATATCAATTAGAGTTTCTCATTCAGACCTTGCAATCTAAAGGGCAGATGATGTTGAGGTCATCTGTTTCTTTGGCCAACCTTTAACGAACAGAGTGTCATGTGGCCAGCACAACGACACACTGCCTATACTTTCCCCAACTTTAGTTTGGTACCCATTAGAAATGGGTCGACTCAGGGGTATCCTAAAAATCCTGAAACTCAAAATCCCAGTCTTTAACGAAATTCTAAGCCAGGACCCCAGCTTCGGAAGCCAAGCGCTTAACCACTCAGCCACTGCAGCCCCAACCCAGGTTAAATTACTTGGGACGATAAAGAAATACGCCAAATATAGACCACTAAAGAAGGTATAGAAACATCCTAGGGAAAGATGATTAGTTTCGAGAAAGATACATGAGAAGTAATTTCTGATTTAAGAGTTAATTAATCCAGTAAATGTGTGCACTATTTTTTTTTTGTTGGCCAATATGGCAGAACAGTCCAATGCAGCCTTCTTGCAGATACATCACTGGCGGTAGGACCTTCCGATTGTCGACACGACGGTCCAGAGTTCAAAACCTGCCATGCTAAAGGAGTTATTATATCAGATAATGTCCTCTTGGTCATTAGTAAACTCTCTACTGTGTTGTTTGCAGGTGTACGTGAAAGTGTTTGAATTAGAGAGTTCAAATCTTACCAGTAATTCTTCCAAGACCAGGAACTCTCTCCCCAGCATAGCCACTGATGTGTGACCCCAGGCTGTGTCCAATGAGATGAAAGTCTGCTGCGGTAACACCTTTAGTTTTCTGATCAAATTAAATGTCAGATAAATCATAGTATTTAAATACAGAACGCAGGCAACCTTAGTGGCCTGTGTAAGTCTTACAGAAGTGGATGGGAGATTATGTACATGGCAATCCTTCTTTATCAATCTTTAAATAGTGTAATGAATTGATTTCGATACAAGGAGATCAGAGAATGGTGAGTATTCAGTAAACACTACATCGAATTAATGCTAAAAAGTTACAATGTGAAGATTTATTGCTGATGTTTAGCTGAGAGCCACAAACCGCTTATCTACCTACCAAGGGGGCTAGAGTTCAAAACCACATGCGAGTTGTGTTTCTTGCGCGTCTCAAGGAGGCAAGGAAACTTTCTCCCAGATATTCACATGATGGCCTACTAGTTAATTATTCCAGTAGTTCGTGGAACACCTATTCAGTCCTAGCGGAACACTTGGGTTCCGCGGAGCACATTTTGGGAAACCCTAATCTAGGTAATAAAACAAACTGTAGAAATAAAATTTTAGAAATTGTATAAACCTAACTATTAACTGCTTGATCAGTTCTGCTATCTGGGCTCCGACTACTCGAGTGTTGGCAGTGGCCTGGGTGTAAGGGGGCAAGTTGCCCTTTGACCAGTCCACTAGGATAACGTTGTAGTCTCCTTGTTTTAGTAGTTCATCTTTTAAATTCTGTAGTAATAAAAGAACAACAACAATAACAAAGCGAATAATAAAAAAAAATACATCTAAATAGTTTCATTATGATAAGGTATTATGACTATGCTATTTTAATGATAAGATAATATAGCATAATTTAATTGAAGCAGTATAGGAAGTTTGTTTCTATCAATGATATATAAGAAAAAAATTAAAATAACAGAAAAATCTTCACACATTTGAAACAGTTCTATAAAATAACAATGCAAACAACAAAACTTAAATGCAAATGTTCTTATGTAAAACTGGCCGGATATGACCCGCGGCCTACGGGCCTTAGTATAAGTATCACAGATCCACTTCATTGAATTTATATCTAAGTTAAACATGGAGAATGTTCCATTCACACTTTTTGTATTTAGCCACGAAAATAAAAGTAGAGTATGAAAATGGGTTTACCCTGCTTAGCCGACATACTCATATCCAATATAAATTACTGTGAAAACGGGTTTACCCGATTTATTAAAACCTTTCGTTATTCAATAGAGATACAGTTAGGTATTTTGTCTATTTTTAGGGCTCTCCGGTTGTGGAAGAGACATTAAACATACATTACGGTCTCCGCCAAGATCTAAGGATTGGTCAAACGGTTTGGATTTTTATTTGGGACATACATACATTCGCCTTCCTTTCTTCTTTATATATTAGCTAAGAAATGTCTGGAAAATAACCAAGAGGCGCAATAAATAAATTTCGCAGTTTAGGTTGTGGCAGTGAAATTCTGGACTGTTATAGTTTGAACATAGGTAAAAATAGTTCTTGAGCATGTAGACCTTGTAGATCTAGATAGGCATTCAATTACACCACTGTTAAATCAAAGCCAACCAACACAATCATAATAAAAAGTTACTCAACCAAGGGGCATCTGGAAGTACAGGCCAAGATATTTATAGAGAAACGACACACGCCAATCAAACAATGTTTTACAAAATATTTATTCTCGAAAAATAGATAACTTTAAATTTTTCCAAGTCAAAACAGAAAACATCTGTACATCATCTGCCCTTTAGATCTGCCCTATAGATCTGCCCAATAGATCTGCCCTAAAGATCTGTCCTAAAGATCTGTCCTAAAGATCTGCCCTAAAGATCTGCCCTAAAGATCTGCCCTATTGATCTGCCCTATAGATCTGCCCTATAGATCTGCCCTATAGATCGCAAGGTCTATTTAGTTTTTTCCCTCTTCCCTTCAATTGTCGAAGATGTCCTTCAAGAAAGTCCGAACTTCTTCCATCATGGACTCGGACAGACTCTATAACCTCAGCAATCCAGTGTGACCAACGTTTGTGCGGCGGGTAACTAACAGCAGAATACTATGTTCCCGTGGCAAAGACTACAATAAGGCTTCGCAGTTAAAGCATTAGCTAAGCATTAAAAAAAACCTGGCTAGATGGAGAAGAAGGATAGAGGCTTCTAGGTCTTCCAATCCGTCAAATGAAGTAGGAAAACTATACCCGGGTACGCTATTCTGCCTCAACGTGGCCCTCAGGTGGAAACGATAGAGGAAGTGATTAGGCTAAACGAATAGCAAAATAAAACTCCTGTGGGAGTGTCCAAGGAGAGAGTTTTCCTATTGCATGGTGCGGAGTTGAAAGAGAGCTTCCACGTCCCTGTCGATAATCCGTGCGCCGTTCCTCAAGGGACCGTTACACTAATGGCGAGTCCTGCACGGTTAGCTTGGTACAACATAGGAAAATGGCGGGGGTTCCCGGTGTGCTCGGTCTTCAGCCATGCATTCTCCATTCGCCCGGAGTGCCAGATATATCGGAAAAAACAATGTTTTACATAGACATTGACTTGGACCACTTGAAGAGAGAACGGTTGGTTCAAGCAGGCTTACACGCCTAGAGTTCGAAGAGCCATCGGCTTAACTCTTTTGACAATCACACGAAGCACAATAACAACAGATGTTGGCTTTTAAATTCATTTATGATTCTATATTTTGTTTTAAAAATCTTGGAGCTCAAAGAATCTGACATTATTAGTTCAATATTGGTTGACAACAATATAAAAGAAACCTTACTTTTTGCCAGGAAGAAATATCTGGGTTATCCAAAAAACCGTGGGTCAAAATTTTGGTTTTAGTTTTGGTCTTGAAATGAGAGAAAGTTGTGGATGCATTACTGGTGTGGATAGCTGGCAGATCCTGAGGCACAGTTTTGTACTCACGCGTGTAGAGCTTAAAGAGGGTTCTAGAAGGAAAGACAATATATAGAAAAAAATATCTATCTATCTATCTATCTATCTATCTATCTATCTATTTGTCTGTCTGTCTGTCTGTCTATCTATCTATCTATCTATCTATCTATCTATCTATCTATCTATCTATCTATCTATCTATCTATCTATCTATCTATCTATCTATCTATCTATCTATCTATCTATCTATCTATTTGTCTTTTTACCTGATTTGTTGTGGAGATTGTGGATTCAGCACTATCGGACGTTTTAAACTGACTCCAAAAGGTCCTTCAGTTGCGAAGCAGCCAAGAGAACCGTAACAAACAGAGCCTCCTGGAAATAAGAGAAAATAAAAATGTTACAGGCATGAATATGCAAGAGATAATACAATCTGACTTCAGACTGAACCCATAGTTTACGTTTCTCTCTAGTCTCGTCTGCTGCGATAGATTTCGTCTCTATTGTTGTCAACACAAGAGATAGAATAACAGCCGCCCATGGAGACATCTTCGCCAAGTTGTCTGGAAACAAGTTGTACGCTACTGAACAAGGAACCAGGGCAAAGAACTGAAATGCAGGTCTAAGTATTAATTAATTCAGGATAATTAGAGTATATTAATTGCATACAATTTTTCGAAAAAAAAAAAAGAATTAATTATAATAATTTTAAAATGAAAAAGAAATGGAGAAAAAAAGAATTATAATACATTGAAAAATATAAAATGTTTTGTTAAAAGTTACAATAACAAATATAATTTGAAACGTACGGCATAATTAAGATTTTGTTTTATACTTTTATTAATATTTATATTACCGTAGTTTAAAAATAGCCTGTTTGAAGGCTAGCTGAAGTCTAAATGAGATGAAGTAATGTGTGTATCAGCAGTGTTTCAATGGACAAGTTATATCCCCGAGACCTAAGTATTTTCACCATTTAATTTTAAAAAAAAACTACAACCAAACATTGTCACTGTAATGTCAAAAAAAAAAAAAAAAAAGAGATCATATTTTCAAATTTACCAATAAAGATAAAATGTCTGTAGTCTTGTTCAACCTTTTCTGACAGACATTTTCTAACGTCGTTTTTATCTTTGACAATCTTATCTCGCGGTTGTCCTTGGAGTTAAAAGATAGCCAGACTGGATGACCGACATTGTTAGTCAACTCACTGGTCACGACGAAGATACAGTACAATCACACTTACTGCCCTTCACACAAAAATCTTTGTGCACTACGTCACATTACTCAACCCCCACCCCCCTTTTATTTCTTCTTATGTTTTACCAAAACATAATGTAAAAGTTTAAATTTATAAATAACTTCTGAGATTGCAACAACAGCAAGGAAGCCTTTGTAATAGAAATTAGAAAAGTGCTATAGTAGCGTTTCTCAAACTTTGGTGCGGACTTTCTATAAAGCCGGCGGAACGTCCTAGCAAAGGAGGGATGTGTGAAGTCGGTCAATTTATTTTTCACTGGCAAAACAAAAATATTTTTGATAATAATTATTGATCAATGCTTGAGTATTAACCAAGAAACATGACATTAAAATAAAATATAATTTCAATATTTCAAAATAAGAGGCGTCATTTCATCTTATAGAAAGGAACGAATAAATGTTTTTGCAAGAGGCGTCTGCAGCAATATCTACTCAAAACACTTAGAAGAAGACATTTTTAAAAGGTCTCCACTAACGTGATTCTTTGCGAATTTCTGGTGTCAGAATGGTCGAAAATCTCATGACATCGTTATATTGACGACTTTTGTGTGACAGAAAAAAAAAAGGTCCGCGATAAGACGTCTTATTTAATACAAAGATGATCTCACGACAATAACACCTCTTACAGACGTACGTGCGCTATATTACCTGGAATGCTCCTCGCATACTTATATTGGCCAGTGCTGCCTACTATTTAATTAGACTTAATTATACATCAGACTTTTTTTTTACACGGGTGAATGGAGCGTTCTGATTTCAAGAAAGCATTTCAATATCGACCTTCACCCACTGCCTTTTTTTTATTTTTATTTCTTTTTACTTGCGCTCTTTTTTACTATGATAACAAATGTGTTGTAGACGTCAGGAGAAAGAAGTTTTGAAGCTTGGAACGCAGGAAATGAATTGACGCTGGTGTTCAGACCCTGACCCTCTGGGTGAGCTTACAGCGCTCTCCCTTACAACCTTGCTGGACAGAGGGGGAGTCTGCTCCATCTATAGCCTATTCCAGTAAGAATTTTGTCTAGTCTAAACAAATTATTAAGTATCTTTTCTTTTTACTCCTGAAAATTGTTATGATTATATCTATATTCACGTTTCCTTTCTTTATTACATGTCTAAAGTCCTTCCCGAAATCTAACAGGGCTGGTTTGGGGGGGGGGGGGGGGCGTGAGCGAATTTTTGTTTTTCATTTAGGATTCACCACAGGTAAAAGTTTGAGGCTGTGCTTTAATAATTAAAAAAAACGCACCCCCCCCCCCCCCTAAAAAAAACAATAAAAAAAGAAAAAACTTTATTTTTCTTCGACCTAAAATTTGACGGTTACATATCTAAAGTACTCTGACCATGAGATGTCTATGAGAGACAACAGATAAAGGTTAGCTAGGTCAGACAAGAATTGATGCAATCGGCAGGATGGTTGATTACATTTTAAAATGTATGACAAACAAAGTTATTAAGTACAAGAGGCTCTGAGTGTGATCAGACACCAGACACTCAAGATACAATACAAATGGAAGGCTGGAGAAATAAACGATTGAAGAAGTTAAAGCATCTACAAATCGTAAGCAACATATTCGGTCATTAATACTGAAATGTTGTGTACAAGAAGAATTAGGTAGTAAAATTACACATATGTGTATGATATGTTATAGGCTATCATGGCTTTAGAAACATAGCAATTCCTGATATCTACGTGGATAGTTTGGAACTTACGACAGAGGATGTCTAGGCCAATTAAATGGAATATTAAAACTTGTTAAATAAATTGATGTCAGATTATAAATGAGTGTAGCACAGGACACCAAACTATAACATGAGATTTGTTATCGTCCATACTTAATGTGTATCATAACATGCCTTTTATTTTGTATCAATTACAATTATTTGACTGTTTAGAGTTACAAGGTCTACTGACGAATACAGGGTAGATAACTCTTTTGCTACTCTTTTTATTGGTTACCTTCCTTTCACGTGATTATCTTTTTTTTCTCTCGGCTATTGGAAAACGAGACGGGCACTAATGCAAGATTGTAAGAGAATGCACAGACCTAGAGATAGCTTAAATACATTGTTAACTATCAACTTGGTCAAAAAAAAATTATATTAATTTTCCGAAGAGGATATCTTCAGCATTAGTATTACCTGTCGAGTTCGATTCAATTCAATGTCACTAATTTACTTACTTATAGGACAATTAATCTTGTTTGTATCATTCCATTTCTCTCACTTATGCGCCCTTCTCTTGGTTACGGATTGTCTGTGTGTGGGTTTCTGGTGTAATCATGATCAAAGAAGTACAGGTTTTATATCAACTCGCTAGATTCTGACGTAACCAATAGGAAGTCTGTCGTAAGTTGAGGTGATACTTAAGGGAAGTAACAGTGGAAGGGAAGAAGGACAAGCGAGAGACGAGTCACAGAGAGAGATGTGTGTGTCATGTTTTCTTAAAGTGAGTTGAATTTCGTTTGATCACTCTTGAAGAGATTTACAAAGCTTTTATCAACTCAATCAATAAATTAACTAATTTTGTTTCATATAGGACAAGGGAGATAAATTCTTTCAGTATTGGACGAAAATGACATTAATTGTGCGGTTCTTTTTTATTTCGATTGTTTTTAAGTTATATTTCTACATATAACTACTTACAGCTACAGTGAAGTTGAAAGCTGTGTATAAATGTTGTAATACAGTGAAGTATACAGACATCCATGTAGTGTTATTAAAAGCTACGTTCATTTTTGTTGACAAAAAAGTTTGTTGTAGTTTTATTCTACCTGTTTGATTCCTATTGTAAAACATCTACAATGATATGTCTACTAGCTCTTGGTAGCTATAAACAATTCCCCCCACTATGCAAATAAAGGATGTATTAAATAACCCCGTCTCCAAAAACACATACACAGACACGCTCCGGTGATTTCCCATCCTTATAGTGACCTAGTTGTGTCTCTTGATATTTAGCCTAAGCTCTCCAGAGAAAGCAGATCAATAGAGGCACAATCATAGTGATACCTGCCAGGTAGTGGCGTCACTACTGCCGTGGCAGACACAGCTGTGCAACGGGACTTCAGTTTGTGACAATCTATTACCAAGATGTAGCCCTTGTAATAAATGAGGACTGCGATGTAATGACACAATCATAGTGCTACCTGCCAGGTAGGGGCGTCACTACTGCCGTGGCAGACACAGCTGTGCAACGGGACTTCAGTTTGTGACACCCTATTTCAAAGATGTAGTCCTTGTAATAAATGAGGACTGCGATGTAATGACACAATCATAGTGATACCTGCCAGGTAGGGGCGTCACTACTGCCGTGGCAGACACAGCTGTGCTACGGGACTTCAGTTTGTGACAAAGATGTAGTCCTTGTAATAAATGAGGACTGCGATGTAATGACACAATCATCCAAGTTTCATGACAGTTTTTAACATCCTTAATAAAAGGGCAGGGATTCAATATTAATTGTTGTTAATTAAGTTTTTTTTTATTAAACACTGAAGCTATTGTCGATTTTTTAGAGGCATAGTTTAAAAATGACGTTTATGAAACAATCTTAACTTCAGTTCTAAAACTTTGCTTTCTATTCTAAAACACACGAGAGCTCAAGAATTAGAGTTGAGTCTGTCTGTACTATAACCGCTTGGTGACTGACTGGCTTTTCTTTCGAGCCTAAGTTGTCGGGTTCGATTCTTTGTGGACTGGAATTTTAAATTTCGGAAATTTTACCCAATGGGTACCTGACATCAGTAAGAGAAATAAAGAGAGGTGGTCGATGTCTTGACCTTTATATCGTCTGCCCTATAGATCGCAAGGTGTGAAAGGGAAACAACTGTCTGTACTTTTCTGTATTACAAGCGCATACCTCCAGCAACTGGAAATATTTTGTTTTTTCTATTTTCTCAAAGTTAAAGATAATTTTAAAAAGATTATCACACGCTGAATTATTTTTTTTCACAAAACTTATATTACCTAACCCCCTCTGGCTGTATGGGTGGATTCTTTAACACTTTGATCCCCCATTTTCCATTCTCAGATCAAGTTGAAATTTCGAAAAATTATTCATTTTTGATGACAACCCATGAATTAAAATCAATCAAAGAATTAACCAATTAGTTAATCAATTAGTAGACATTAATTATTTGTGTTTGTATTGAAAAAGGAGAGGTAAACTTGCAATGTTAAGAAATATGGCAGCGATAGAAAGGTGTTCTCCCTTCACTCAATTTAAAATTTGTTTTTTTTTAAGTATCATTGTTTTTTTTTTAAGGTTGACCCTCAACAAACATCTATGAGACTGCCGCTTTCGTAAGTGTGTGTTTATGAGATTATTCTCTCACAAGAGTTACATCTTTAAAATAAAAGCTTCACCAGAGAATTATGAAACGATTCGTTATGAAATTATTCGTTCTGAGATGATTCATTACGAAATGATTGGATTTAAATTACAAGAATGTAGCCAGGGGAATAATTGAATTGTGATCTTGATGGTATTTCATACAATGTTTTATTTAAATTAAAGTTGGTTGAAATGTAGTCACGCGTTCTCACCAGATGTATAAATTGTGTCATGTGATTCAATCATGTAATAGGATGTTAATCAGGGGCTGATTACACAAAATTTAAATGTTTCTCTGCCCTCATTAAGTTAACATTTCAAACGCCAGGTCATTGAGATACTGTCGAATATTTTCCAAGCCATTTTGGTCTGCTGTTATTGCTAGAAACACTTGCAAAGGTAATGATTCAAATCATTCGTCTCATTAAAACAATTAAACAAATCAAAGCCTATATTGGGCAAATTTGCATACATTTATTTTAAATCAATCATGTGATTAATTTTTAATAGATCTAGACTTACATTAATAAACGTGGTATTAAAAACAGTTTATTATTTTATTAATTGTTTTTACTTAGCGCAACTTTCATTTCTCATGTTCACAGTCTGCTCAGTACGCTATCATCTCTCTTTTGTGGATCAGTTTTGTTTAAAGGTTTCCATTTCGCCTTTTCAAAAGATATGAAATATAAAAATTGCTCAGTCTGAATTCGAACTCGAGGTCTCGAGCCTCCATGCTAGCTACTAAGCTATCCAAGTACTTATGAAAATAGAAATAGACTTATCTCTCCTTAGCCAAGTATATTTTCTATATAAATAACAAAACTATCTAATTACGACTAATTGATTAACTAATTTATTATTCTTTATTTTGTTGTCGACAGTGAATAATTGTGCAAAGTTTCCGCTTGATCTGAGAACGGGAAGTGGTAGAAAATAACGTGTACAAGTTTCCACCCAGACAGACAGAGAGACAAGGGAGTTAATTAACGTGTACAAGTTTCCACCCAGACAGACAGAGAGACAGGGAGTTAATTAACGTGTACAAGTTTCCACCCAGACAGACAGAGAGACAAGGGAGTTAATTAACGTGTACAAGTTTCCACCCAGACAGACAGAGAGACAGGGAGTTAATTAACGTGTACAAGTTTCCACCCAGACAGACAGAGAGACAAGGGAGTTAATATAAGCTTTGAAAAAAAAAAACAGTTGTTTCTTCTTTTAATCTTTCAGTACAATAAGTCCTGAAGTATTCCATTGAACTAAATACATTTTCATTGATCACCAATGTATTCGCTTACTTTGGAAGTTTCTTGATCAGAATCTTTTAAGGCGCACCATCATCATTATTTCCCTGTTAACTTTTGTCGTAGGGGGCGCTGTGACAGATTGAGTAACCTATTCCCTCCACTTTTCCCGGTCAGCATCTGTTTTTAGCAACAGGGCAGGTTCATTCTATTAAAATAATAATTAAATTATTGCCCAATCACAAAAAAAATATTACTTACAATACGCTTCGTAAATTATATTAGAATAATACTTGGAAAAAAAAAAGCTAAAACATATTAGTTGTTCCGGGTCATTTGAAACCTGTTTTATAAAAGAGGGAAATAACTTACACATTGGAATATTTTGTTAGATTACGTTATCACTTTAAAAAACAGGATAGGTGGTTATCAATTAGGAATTCGGTTCTTCTAACGAACAGTTAGAGCTTGTTTGAGAACAAGCAAGTTGGAGATTTTCAAACATGGCTGAAAAGCCTATAAATAGCTTTTTGGTGTATCTGGTGTACAGAAATAAAGGACGTGGTGATATGTTTTAAAAAAAAAACGTGATACAGTATGTGCACATTTCGGCACTGCAGAATCAAGTTTTTAAACTCTTCAGTCTGTATGTTTGTAACTTTAAATTAGTAGGAAATTTTGAAGTTCAATTTAGTTTCCTTGACACTGTTTCTGAAAATCTCTGGAAAATTTAATGTCAACTAACTGCCGATATTTTGTTTAAAAAAAAAAGATTTTTGTACATTTCTAACCTTAGGTTTACTTGAAGATTGTTTTTCATATTTTTTTGTATGTGATAAGGCAAGTATTTATTAAGAGGTGTATAGTTTAACAGAGGCGTTACAATGGTTGGTGTCACCCGATGAGGTTGACGATTGGTCTCAGTCCACATTACTTTTAGAAAAATGATGTAATTGTTGACAAAGTAGTGGTGAAGCTACAGCTGTTTAAAGTAATTCTCTAGATTTATTCACAAAAACTTTTCTCAAATCAAATTTGTGTGGTATATCAATAGAAATTTAATCTATATTAAAGTAGCCATACAATGTGTCTGAAGAAGGAAAAAAAAAATCGTGGGTGATCAATTTTTGATAATCTAGTTTGTAAATATTTTGTTTAGCAAAGTTCCATTTCACCATTGTCTCACCCTCCGCGACCCTCACACTCCCCACCCCCTTTCATTGAAGCCACTGCATTTTGAGCCATTTTTAAAGTATATGTCTTTCTGTATTTATCTAAAAAGTCAATGAAAGCTAACACTTCTCTCTTGTATTTCCATTTGTTTCAGACGAGAATGAATTACGTTCTTGGACTGTCTATAGGTATTGTTCTTGGCTTAAACACTGCATCCGCCTATCTTGTTCCACTCAATAATACCTCATATGCCACGGCTTGTAAAGAAACAGATAAGACCTGTGATCGTAGCAACCTTTCCAACAAGACATCAGCGTGTCAGCTTCTCAAAGAGAACGCAACCTACCTCTGCTACGTGAAGCAAGGTTTCTGTAAAGAGAACGATTTCCAAAACCTAATGGCGACTGAGTGTAATGTAAGCAGCACAACGATCAACAGCAGTGACGCCAAGAACAGTTTTTACAACGCTTTGGCCAATGTCTCTCAAAACTGTCAGACTCGTGTGGTCAACAGTACCTACTCTTCAATGATTTTCACGGTTCTCAAGTCAGAGGAGCAGTTCTGCTTACTTATAAATACTAGTCTCAACACAATTTCCTGGGAATCGTATGTCAAGAACACATCAACAAACTGCAGTGCGAGCGATTTCCAAACTCTGAAAAACGCAGCGTGTGCCAACAACTTGACCAGTGTTGATCAGAGATTCTCCCGGGCGATACTGAGTTCGAGCATGTCATGCCGGAGCCAGCTATCTCAGTGTACTGAATCGAACGGAACAGCGAAGAGCTTCACGAGAGACGAGTACTACTGCCAGTTCCTGAGGCTCAACGTATCCAGCTGGAGCACAGAAACATGCTTAAGAAAAAATTGCACTGTGGATGAGTTCAAAAGACTGATAGTTGCTGCATGCGGTGAAGGAACCACAACACCCCCAACGCCAAAACCTCTAATCCAAGGCACTGTAACAACTGAAGGGGTTTTAACAACTACGAGCGACGCAAGAACTCTCGCTCCATCAAATGTCGAATTCTTTTTTCTGAGTATATTGTTTGCAGCGTTGTCCAAATTCGACGTCACAAGTCTCTAAATGTGAACATACGTCGTTAGTGAACGGCCAACACTTAGTTCATTTAAATTGTAATAGTGAATGCTTTCTTTATGATTTTTAATGTGAGAATTCCAAATTTTTTAACAAATGTTTATTTTAAAAATAATAAAAACATGTCATGGAGTATAATATTAATGAAAAGGGAAATTGCAGAGAGAGAGAGAGAGAGAGAGAGAGAGAGAGAGAGAGAGAGAGAGAGAGAGAAAGGAGTGGGGAGAGGGGTAAAGAGTGAGAGAGAGTGAAATGAAAAATTGAAAATGAGGTCGAGATGAACGGAGACCATTCATTATAGACTGACCTGCAACATCACAACCTGTCGGCAGTGGAGACCAATAGCTCGTTGCCACGTCACAGGTTTGTATGACGTTACAACGAGCTATTGGTTGGGTCTAGGATAAAAGAGTTGGAGAGGAAGACAGGGGAAAAAAAGAAAGAGAAAAAGGTGAGAGTGTGTGAGTGCATGATGTAGACACGCAGACGTGACTTAGCCAAACATTGAAATAAAATAAAACCCATCAATTCACCTTTTCATTTTAGAGCAGGAAGAAAAAAAAAACATCGATGTTTTGTTTTGTATTAGGCTTGCAACAGAGCAAAGAGTTTTTTAATAAATGACACAAACCTTTGATTCCAAATTTATGAGAAACTCATTAATTCAACAAAAAAATAGAAGAGGATTTAGAATGAAATGTTGCGAATAACATCCTGAATAGCTGGTGATATCTTTTTAAGACTGTCTTCCTAATAGTGGCTTTACAAATTACAGATTACAGATTACAAATAATCTTATCCACAGTGAATGAAAAACTTTTTAAGGCAAATATTATATTAACCTTTTAGCTCAGTAATTATTGGGACATAAAATATAAAGAAATTTGGATTCCTTCTTTTCTTGGTATTTGTCCTAAGCGTTGACTCTTGGAACTCTAGCTCCACGGACTCCCACCTGCCTGTCTGAACACATTTCGGTCTGGCTAACAGATTCAAGCATTTTTACATCCATATTACTGACGATTCGTATCCTAAGTCCCTCAGGTTAAAACGAAGACCTAAGGTCGAGCACACCGGGGAAACTCCCCCATATTCCTTATCTGTACATTATCAGTTGTTCAGGTGTCCGCCATAAAAACAGTCCCCTAAGAAACGGTGAGTGGGTAGTGACATGTTTGTTGGGGCTTTCTTCCATACCCACCAGTCAACTGGACTCGGTTCTAAGGCATCCCAACAAGGGGTTCCGTTTGGCTTTCCTATTGGCCGAATCGTCTCCTCCAACGACCGTTTCCATCCAAGTGCTGAGAATTCTTGCCTGGAAATGGAATTGAGACACAGTTCTGTTAAGTTCCCTCCCTCTCCCCTCCCACACACACAGGTCCACTGACAGATAAACAAAAGCTGTTAGCTAGGTACTATGAAAAGAAGACAAATGAGTTTGTACTTTTACAAGTCAACACTCCGTCTGGCAAAAAGGAAGAACACCCCAATACTGCGAGGAGACGAAAGCTGAGCTGGTTTGGTCATATTGTAAGACATACTGTCTAAAGACCTCAGTTACATGAGGCATTAAATGATTAGTGCTTCACAACCAGGTCCACACACTCACTGTTTATGGTTATTTAACTATGAATCTTTATTACTTAATTGTATTGTATAATAATACTATTTTGGTATTACATAACATAAATTTGTTAAAATACTTATAGCGTACATTTAATAATAAAATAATAATAATAATGATAACTATTAAAAAAAACAAATTATACATTCACATAAGGGAAACTATTACAAACAACTTTATTCGTGGTACATAATCAGATAGTTCTTCAATATCCACACATCACAAATTGTCAACATCCACACATCACAATGTCCTCTATCGGATCTACTTGAGGATCAGTACAATCCTTATTTCAAAGCTAATATCAACTCTGTCTGCCTGATACAATGTTTGTTACACGTTATCTCTCCCACTTTCTAGTCCTGGATCAAGTTATAACTTCTGCACATTTATTATTTATTCCTGAAAATATATGGAACACAGTGGCTGAGTGGTGAGTGGTTAAGCGGTTGGATTCTGAGCCTGGGGACCTGGGTTCGAATCTCGGTGAATACCGGGATTTTTAATTTCGGAATTTTTAGGGCGCACCTTAGTCCACCCAACTCTAATGGGTACCTGACATTAGTTGGGGAAAGTAAAGGCAACCGGTCGTTGCACTGGCTAACCTGATAGTTAATTGTTGACCAAAGAAACAGAAGACTTAACATCATCTGCCCTATAGATCACATGGTCTGAATAAAGGAGAACTTTATTTATTTATGTTATTGTACTTACAAAAAATATATGAATCAATAAAAAATGAACCACCACATTAACTGATTAATGGTAATCGAATGGCATAGTCTGCTATTAATTGCGGGAATAAAATCTTAAGGTATTGGTGTAAATGACTTTAAGCTGTACAGGTCTTCTGAGATAAGCTTTTTAAAAATAATTTGTATAATTTGCTAGTTTTCATTTACATTACTAACCAACCAAACTGCACTAACCCAGAAAAAAACTTTTTGCCGATGATTGCAATGTAGAAATTCTTTAATTCTTTCTAAAAAAAATAATAACCACATTTGTGACTAATACATTCTGTCTTCTCCCATTTCGTAGGAAGTACAGCTTTAGTTCAGTCAAACTCTCCTAGTCTAAATATGTCAGCGTCACTCCTGACCTCCACCCCTTCACAAGACACTTTCAAAACAGCCAGAATCAGGTCACACTCCAAGTAAACTAGGTCATGACTGTGACGTACCTGCTGGAAGAAGACAAATAGTTTCAGTAGGAAAAAAAAACAAAAACCCGGATCTCATGCGAAAGATCTGATTGGTTAGATCTGGTTGGGAATAGCGCAGACCAAGAAGTGTTAAAGGTGAATGAAAAAATACAATAAAAAAAAAATAAATAGGTAGTGTGTGTGTGTGCGTGTGTGTGTGTTTACATATGGACGGATGAGTATTGGAAAGATTCAGCCTTCGGTTAAAAGTAACTTTGACCTAAAAGCATATGCCACATATCTATATCCACATTACGTATTAGGACTCCAAAAAGGTTTGGGTGGGGGAGGGGGGAGGAGTCAAACAAGGAACCTCATTTACATCGAAATATTCTATTGTATATATCTACTATCTAGTTGTGTGTTTTAATTTTCTACTTCATTTCTTGGCCAGCTCTTTTAGAAGTGCCCGAAATTGAATCTACTGGCCTCTGTCTACGTCACGGTCTTCCAGTGTAGTCGCATTAAAAAAAACAACAAAGCTTTTTTTTTTAAGGGGCATAATTCCATATTTACACCCACATAACACATAATATAAAAACTGTACAATTTATTTCACTTTTTTCGATCAAACAAAATTAGTGATATTGCGACAGTCATAATGTGGAAGTCGTAATGTGGCAGTCATAATGTGGCAGTCATAATGTGGCAGTCATAATGTGGTAGTCATAATGTGGCAGTCATAATGTGGTAGTCATAATGTGGCAGTCATAATGTGGTAGTCATAATGCGACACTCATTATATGACAGTCATAATATGACAGTAATGACATCACAGCCTAGATGTGACAATCGTTCAATGCTGTCAATTACTCTAAAGCATGAAAGACCATAATGATAACTTGCTGGATATGACCCGTGGTCTGCTGGCCTAAGTTTGGGTATTACTGATCGAGTGGATTGGCTTTAGATCTGTGTCAGATATGGCGATTGTTCCCTTCAGTATTTTAAAAAAATATTTTGCCACAAGAATGAGGGTAGAATTTTTGGTTCACACAACATATTCATATCTAATATGAATTACTATGAAAACGGGTTTACCCGATTTGTTGAAAGGGCTTCGTTCATACATACATACATACATACATGCATACATACATACATACATACATACATGCATACATACATATATACATACATGCATACATACATACATACATGGATACATATATACATTAATAATAATATTTACTCCCTTTTTGAAAATGTGCTAACCATAATAACATGATGTGAATACCATCTTTTTCTATGACTGACGGCTAACGAGTGCGTCATGTGGCCAGCACAACGACATACCTTCTTAATCCCCCCACCCCCACCAACTAATGTCCAATACACATTAGACCGATTTTTAGAGTATATGGACTAATGGAGTTATCGGACGTGCAAATAACCGAAAGTAAGACATGCCACCTTACATCCAGACTAGAACTGTAGACCTCAGTAAGAGGCTTAGTTACATGTGGCATTGGATGATTAGAACAAGTGCTTCACCACCTGGCCACCCAATCACTGTTTTTAATTATTCTAAAAAAATAAATCGTTATTATTCAATTGATATTGTATAATAACATTTTTTTGGTATTACATAATATACATTGTTAAAATACTTATAGTGTAAATTAGATAATAATAATAATGGTAATGATAATAATAACTATGAAAATATACATTCACACAGAAGTGAAACTATTGGTAGCTTCTTTATTCGAGGTACATAACAAGCTATTTCTTTAAAATCTACAATGTGCTATCCACATTCATTAATTATTATTATTGGATCTACTAAAATATTATTACATTCTAGTCGTATTTCAGCTCTGTCTGGTACAATTTGTGTACACGTCTGGTACAATTTGTGTACACGTCTGGTACAATTTGTGTACACGTCTGGTACAATTTGTGTACACGTCTGGTACAATTTGTGTACACGTCTGGTACAATTTGTGTACACGTCTGGTACAATTTGTGTACACGTCTGGTACAATTTGTGTACACGTCTGGTACAATTTGTGTACACGTCTGGTACAATTTGTGTACACGTCTGGTACAATTTGTGTACACGTCTGGTACAATTTGTGTACACGTCTGGTACAATTTGTGTACACGTCTGGTACAATTTGTGTACACGTCTGGTACAATTTGTGTACACGTCTGGTACAATTTGTGTACACGTTATTGCTTCTACTTTCCATTCTTGGATCATGTTATACATTTTGCCTTTGTATATCTATTTGATGGCATGTGTTTCATTTTTTTTTAAATTGCATATTTATGAACGGATTAGCGGTAATTAATATAGTTTTATATTAATTAATGGAAATAAATCTTAAAGTATTGATGTAAATCAGCGATGCCCAAATTACGGCCCGCGGGCCAGATCCGGCCCGCGACGTGCTTATATCCGGCCCGCCAAAACATTGGAAGAAAATGTAAAAAAAAATGTAAAAAATTAAAATGTTGAAAAAATATTCTATTGAAGTTAAGATTCTAACCCTTTCTTGGATGATTTCCTTCTTTGGGTTTGTTATTCTAACAGTTGTAGTCAATATTTGTTTTAGTGTAAGAACACAAGTGTTGTGTTTTTTTTTTTTAATGGCGATAAAACTTGACAGCCATTTTTAATTCTTGGACTATGCCACTACTGTCTTGAGTTAGCCGTGTCCTTGACACCTTGTGTGTGCAACACAGAGCATCATTGATGCATCGTTTTGGGTCGTGTTCTTTTGATATCAAAGCGATTGGTACCGTAGTGTTTAACGTTTGTGATTGAATGACATGGGAGAGCCTAAGAAACGAAAAGTGGACTCTGAATGTAGAAACTTTCAGGAAAAGTGGACAGCTCTTTACTTTTTGTGGAATAGGATAGTAAGCCAACATGTTTAATTTGTAAAGAACATAACATTCAAAGGCATTATGAAACCAAACACATAAACACATATAGTGGCATTCTTGGTTGGAGCCGCGACGACAAGATTGTCAAGTTACGACTAGAGATTGGGAGATTGACGAGAATATAGAACAAAAAGAGACAAGAAAATGAGTCTGCAATAAGGGCCAGCTACAGAGTTACTCCCATCTAAAGTAGAGCAATGAAGACTTTTTCGGATGGCGAATGTGTAAAAAAGTGCTTGCTAGCAGTGATGGTAGAACTGTGTACTGAAAAGAAGAATGCAGAAGAAGCTCTCAGCCTTTCTCGCATGACACTTACAAGGCGAGTGGAAGATTTGGGTGAAAATCTCCATTCACAATTAAAAGACAGAGCAGCAGAATTTGAAATATTTTCTATTGCCGCTGACGTGTCCACTGACATAACTGATACCACACAACTCTTAGTATTTATTCGCGGTACAAACAGCAATTTTGATATAACAGAAGAGTTAGCAGCTATGCGGAGTGTGCATGGGACTACACCTGGAGAAGACCTGTTCAAAGAAGTGTCAACTATCATAGAGGACCTTGCTCTTCCTTGGAATAAATTAGTTGGAGTGACTACTGATGGCGCTAGAAATATGATTGGATGTCACAGTGGACTGACAGCAAGAGTTATTTAAAAGTTGTTGAGTCAAATGGAACTGAACCCCTGCGGCTTTACTGCATCATTCACCAACAAAATCTCTGTGAAAAGGTTTTGAATCAGGACCATGTGATGATGATTGTGCTCAACACTGTAAATTTCATCAAATCAATGGACATAACTGTCAAAGATTTTCTGACAGAAATACAGTCCTAATATGAAGACGTTCTATTTCACAGTAAAGTGTGTGTGTGTGTGTGGGGGGGGGGAACTGGTTAAGCTGAGGAAAGGTATTTAAACTTTTTTTTTTTATTTGAGACACGAAATTGAAATATTTATGACGGAAAAATCAAAACAAGTGCCACAACTGGACGGCACCTCATGGTTGTAGGATTTGGCTTTTTTTATGCGACATCACATTTAAATGAGCTCAACACCAAAGTACAGGGGACAAATTGATTTCGCATGTGTATGCAGACATAAACGCTTCCCAAACAAAATTCAACATTCAACAGGCGGAAAGGGAGCATCTTGTCCACTTTCCAACCTGTGCCACTCTACAAAATGATAAGCAACTAAATATGTCTTTCCCAAAAGAAAGTATGATCCAACGTTTGAGGCTCTTGATGGGTAATTGCAGTTAAAGTTTTGTGGATTTTCATAATTTAAAAAAATGGAATCCGTGTTTTTGAAAATCCTTTTGCTGCCGATGTGTCAAGTGCCCCGACAGATCTGCAACTGGAACTGATTGATTACAAAGCCAGACATCCCTGCTTGACACATTTCAAGTGATGCAGACTATTGACTTCTACTCTGTGTTACCTGCTGAAGTGTTTCCAAATCTTCGAGAGCAAGCGCTAAGGATGATCACAATGTTTACAAGCACTTATTTGTGTTGACAAACTTTTTCTTGGTGTTTCACCTATGCAGCTAGATATTCAGAAGATGGTTTTGGATAAACTTCATGAAACACATTAATGTATGTAGGTATGTCCACAAATAAAACTAGTAAAAATAGCTTATTGTATTTTTTTTCTTTTTGGTGATATGGCCCGCGACACGAATGCCGAAAATTAAAATGGCTCGCAGACCAAGTAAGGTTGGGCATCACTGATGTAAATGACTAAACTGTACAGCTCTTCATCTTAGATAAGCTTTTTTTTTTAATTTGTGTACTTTGTGAATTGTAATTTATATTTTACTAACCAACCTAACTGCACCAGACCTAGATAAAACTTTGATTTTTCGCAATGTGCAAATTCTTTAATTAATCACGTTTTGTGACCAATACATTTTGTTCTTTCCCTTTTGTAGGAAGTCCAACTCTAGTTTACTCAAACCCTCTTAGTCAGCGTCCCTTCTGGCCTCCACCCCTTCTCCATACACTTTCAAAACAGCCAGAATCAGGTCACACTCCAAGTAAACTAGGTCATGACTGTGACGTACCTGTTCTCAAAAACCGGATCTCATGCGAAAGAAATTTGATTGGTTAGATCTGGTTGGGAACAGTGCAGTACAGAACAGTACAGTTAAAGGTGAATGAAAAAATAAATAGGTAGTGTGTGTGTTTGTGTGTTATTATGTGCAGGGATGTGTGTCGGAAACATTGAGCCTTCGGTTAAAAATAACTTTGACCTAAAATGCGTATGCTGCACATTTATTTCCGCATTAGGTATTTGGGCTCCAAAAGTGGGGGCGTAGTCAAACAAGGAATCTCCTTTGTATCGAAATGTTATATTGTGTATATCTTTTTTTTTTATTTATTAACCAGCTCTTTTAGAAGTGCCCAAATTGAATCTATGGGACCTTCGTTTACGGTCTTCCCGCGTAAACAAAAACTGAATTTAAGAGAAATAACTCCATATTTACATCCAAATAATCGCAAAACTGTAAAATATATTTCCCTTTTTTCGAAATCAAACAAATTCA
This sequence comes from Biomphalaria glabrata, assembly GCF_947242115.1. Classification (NCBI taxonomy): domain Eukaryota; kingdom Metazoa; phylum Mollusca; class Gastropoda; family Planorbidae; genus Biomphalaria; species Biomphalaria glabrata. The sequence goes on along the minus strand of NC_074717.1, from coordinate 36,291,358 downwards.
ATTAATTACCACTATTTAATTACCTAATTAGTTATTAAAAAAAATGATTCATGTTTTGTCGATAGACGGCATACTATAAAGTTGTGACAATCGTTATGTGACAATCATAATGTGACGATCATAATTTGACTGTTATAACTTAAGAGTCTCAATATTGACAATCATGTTTTGACAGTCGTAATGTGACAGTCATTATTGTGACAGTCCTAAATAGTCATAATGTTACAATCATGATGTGACAGTTGTAATGTGACATTCGTAATGTGACAGTCATAGTGTGACAGTTGTAATATAGCAGTAATGATGTGACAGTCATGATGTGAAAATCGTAATAAGACAGTTTTTGGTGTGGAAGTCATAATGTGATAGTGATGATATCGCTGTTGTAATGTGACAGTGATGACGTGGCTGTCATAATGTGACAGTGATGATATGGCTGTCGTTTTGCAACAGTGATGATATGGCTGTCGTTATGTGACAGTGATGACGTGGCTGTCGTTATGTGACAGTGATGATGTGGCTGTCCTTATATGACAGTGATGATGTAGCTGTCGTTATATGACAGTGGTGATGTGGCTTTTGTAATGTGACTTGCAGTATTTAAGGGAACTGTTTTCACAATGTTCCCGGGTTCGATATCAAACCCTTTGACGTTCTGCAGATGGTCTTGGCTAGGATTCATTGGTCTTTATTTCTCAACGTCTGAAACATTTACACCGTTTCCCAAAGTGGGGTACGCTGAAGATCAAGTGAACGCTGCCAGAACAAAACTAATTTTATGGCACAAGAGAGCTGCTAATGAAGAAGTAAACTCGTTCGTCTTCGAGAGTTTGGCGACAAATCATGGATGCTGTTCCTCTGACATGCATAGCATTTGGAGAGTTTGGAAATGGGATTGAGAGATAATTTTCCTGGTTAAAAAAATATATTGAATGAATATAATATTAAACATTTTTTAAATTAAATTTCAAAGTCATTTACAACAGAGTGGTAGGCTAATCCATGGCAGAAGGTTTGTCACATGTGGAAAAATTGCAAATGTTGGACTTGACAAAAAATAAACGTAAGTAGTGTACTTTAACATTATTCTGATTTCCAATGCAATATGTGTGTCCAGTTTTAACAGAAAAGTTCTGAAATACATCTAGCTTTTTCCAACTTCATAATTATGTGAAGTTGCTTTTTCAGTATTTGTACACATGAGTTCAAAAAGAAAAGATCAGACTATTAGGCGTGGCTCGTAGCTCAGATCAAACTCAACGACCAAGAAACCAAATGATGATCTGTCATCTCAGCACAAACAACCTCGCCGTTCTCACTGATTCAAAGAAATGTTATTTATAACAGAAATTTTTTCATATATTTTATTATGAACAACTTTTATTTCGTTTATTATTATTTTGTGTTTTTGTGTATGTACCCAAAAAAGATTTTGATTGTTATTAAAATAAAAACTTTTTTTTAGGGGTGGAAGAGGGGGGGAGGAGAGGTACCTAGCCTTGTGAAAATTGTTGAAGGGGTACACATAGGTCGAAAGTTTGGGAAGCACTGGCTTTCACCACATTGATAATGAATGCAAGCGTTCATTCGATACACAATACCAGCAACAACATCAAGTTTGATTCAAAACCCGTGACGTCTATGCAAGATGACGTCATTTTAAAGCGTGAACAAAGAAGGGCCCACATTTTATTGTAATGTGACTAAAAAATGGCGGGGATTGGCCAGGGACAAACAAACACACACACACAGACAAATAAGGTCAACAAAAGAAAACGTAAAAAAAAAAAAAAAACTTCCCAAAAAGTAGGCGTGTCTAGCGTTGTACGCATGTCAGAGTTTCACAGATCGTCTGCTATAAAAATCGCGAAGTTGAAACAAGTTTTGATAAATAAACTCTTACCATCATCACGTGACGTACAGCTTCAGTCTCTTGCTCTGTTAGCGTCTTCATACCTAGAACTCAAAGTATGTATTTGTCTAGTTTAAAAAAAGTTGTTTATTTTTAATTTCAAAGTCATTTACAACAGATTAGTTGGCTATAGCTGATAGATCTGAGTCTTTAATTCGCTCTTGTAGTTGCAGATAAGCACAAAAACAAAAAGAAAAATAATTTCATTCTCTTAACAGAAATAGGGAAGCAACATTTTATATTCTATTTGTTTTCCTTAAAGAGCACAATCTCATTTATTTTAGTACCAATGAAAATAAGCACAAGTTTAATGTCTGTATATACTCAGTACAACACTGAGAGGATCTCTATAGTGTGAATTTATATCTTAGTAATCTCAGAGAAATTAAATCCACAATATGAGCATCTTATATGATTTTATTTTAAATTAGACCTATAAGGGCCTTTCGGTACTAGACCCACGAGTATAGGCCTAAGAGTTGCAAGGAAAGTGGTCAATTATCTATTATACAATGTGTCATAGAGCGGAATGGCTGAGTAGTTAGGTCGCTTGCCTTCCGAACTGAAAGGTCACGGTTTCAAATTTCCTTAAGGCAGAATTCTTTTTAGGACTCCCCTGACATTAGTTGTGGAACGTAAAGACGGTTTGTCGTTGTGCTGGCCACATGACACCCTCGTTAACTGAAGGCCAAAAGAAACAACTTAACATCTTCTGCTCTAAAGTTTGCAAGGTCTGCAAGGGAAATTGAACACTTTGTTCTCATACAATCTGTTCAGGCCTGCTAGATCTAGTTTCATTTTCAAAAAGGTCACCGCGTGTTTTAAATAAAATGATGTACAATACAAATTACATGGACCATACATTTATTATATCTAGATATTATAAATGACTAATTAGAATTTAACATATTCTCGAAATAATTAAGCAATTAAACAAAGAATTATGATTTTTTTTAAAAATTATGAAATCAATAACAAAACAGGGACCTACTTTAATTAAGGTTAAACCAAAATAAGAATGTAATGGCTTCCGTTTGGGAGCCCTCAATTTAAACAGAATCTAAAAAATAGCGCAAAATAGAGCGGGAAGTTTATAACAATTAAATATTCTACTTTGATTAGTCAAATCATTACATCTGGAGACACTTCAGGACAGAAAGTTTAGTAGCAGTAACATTTACGTTCCTATATACTAATAATCACTAAACAATTAGCTTACAAGCACCAAAAACAACCTAATAGATACTCAGAGAATTACAAACATAAAAAGGAACATTTCTTATTTAATATAGTAGGACAAATTATTGTAAGTGTTCTTTCTTCCTATTTAGTGCTAATACAGCATAGAAGTGTGGCCACAAAGTCCGTTGTAGACGTAACTATTGCATCTATTGACTAAAGAGCGGGTAGCGCCTCTAATGAAGCAGGTTGACGACTGAAGACTATAGCAGGACTCACACACACACAAATACTACGCCCTCGACCCCGCCCTCCCCCGACTATCTTGAAGACTATTTTTTTCCCTTTTGTGTGCGCCCTTGTTGACAGTGTACATACAGTTTACCCAGAGGGTAGTAGGTCAAGCACTTTGTATTTCTTGTGGATGCTTGGCGTGCCTGTCACCTTCCTGTAGCGCACATAATTTAACATTTCTCAACATTCCACCCCCACCCCCGTCGGTACTTTTCGAAACGACTTTATCCAAGTGGCCAGTACAACCCCTTCTCCCCCTAGACCCCTCGCACACACACACACACACACGAATCTACACATGAATTCAATTGGTGTAGTCCAATAATAATTTGGAATAAAAGATTATCTTACCAAGAGTTTACCGAGAAGTCTTTTTTTTTTCAGAATAAGAGTTTTTCGTTATGTAAGCATTGTATTCTTCTTATTGGTTTTAATTGTTCAAAAATTAAAATATTTAAGTGGAATATTATTAGCTTCTGCATCAAAAAATTCAATAATAATATATTTTTGCAACAATTTTGAAAAAGGAAAATTCTTTATATTTAAATATTTCTAAACTTATTCATTGTGACGCGATATAGTATCTACCATACATAGCAATTAGTAAATATGTCTTTGATATACTGTTTTAAAATTGGTGTATTAGATTAAAATAAACCAGTTTGCAAATTTGATTTTAAAACAAGTAATATAAAATTTACAAATAATTGATGTTTACTGTTATGCATAAAAGCGGACCAAAAGGTCAAAGAGAAAAATACTAAGATAAAGAATGGGGATTGAACCCACGACATTCGCATTATTAGCGTGATATTCTATCAACTTTACCGTCAGTTTCCAACTTTTTTTCCAGGAGCCATGAGGTTGTAGAGAATGTAAGAAAATACTAGGAATTGAACACCAGTCTGCTGACAGAAGATCTAGAATTGTCCTTTTACTATTGTCTTGAACCTGCTACAAACTAGGACAAAATTGTATTTTCATAAAATGGCATTCAGGTTTCGAGATCGAAATGTGACACACGTACGAACAATGAAACTAGGAAAAAAAAAACAACTTTAAATAAAGTTCTATAAAACAAATAAAGTTCTACAAAACAAATAAAGTTCTACAAAATATTTGTATGAATATTTTTTTTAATAATCTCCGTATGTCTTTCCTATTATTGTTGATTTTTCATATAGTTTACAAATCTTATATCAACTCTGTCTGTCAGGTAGAAAATGTGTTCACGTTTTTTCTCTCACTTCCCATTCTCGGATCAACATGCAACTTTGCTGAATTATTTCATGGTCCATATCAAACTATACATCAGTTTAAAAAAAAATTTGTTTGATACGTAAGAAGGGAAATAAATATTACAGCATTAGGATATGTGGTTGTAAATGTGCAGTTATTCCCTTTAAAAGCTTTGTGGGTTTTTTAAAGAATTTTTTCTATTTTGCATTTGTACTTGTTTTCATTTAGTTTAAATCACAATTTGAAGTATTATAAAACCAGGATATTTTTTCTTCGTGAGCTGTAGTACTGTGTACTAAAGAGCGTTGACAACTTTGAGATTGTCCAACACACAATCAGTCACATTTATTGCTTCTTTTTATGCTATGATTTTTTTTTCTTCTCTTTGTTCTGCAGATGTTTTCATGGTCACTGATTGGGGCTTTGTTCGCGTCTATCATACCCTTGTACTTAGCAGCTACCAACCCAACCTCTGTCATAGCAGCTACCAACCTAACCGCTGTCATATCAACCTATACCCCGGCCTGCAGGGCGATGTTCAAATACAACTTGTTACAAGAACTTAACAGCACAACCTGTGGACAAGATGGACAGTCAGAGTTAAACCAGTACCTGGTCAGCCTTGGCTTTTGCACCGAGAACGAGCGCATGAACCTAACCAATACCATTTGCGTTGGAAGCAGCAGTGGGCCTGTTGCAATCAGTCCAGCAAGAACCAGCTTCTATAACACGCTCAACTTGCTGAGTTCCGGTTGCCACGAGCGGGCGCATGTCTGCATCTTGTCGTCTGCTGTTTCCGTTGTGTACAAAAAACAAGAACAGTTTTGTCCCTTACTGAACGTCAACATAGATGGCGTCACTCTAGAGGCGTGTCTGACTACCGCGGTTAGTGTGTCTCAAAACTGCACCAAGTCAGAATTTGTCAAACTCAACGCTACAGCGTGCAACGTGACAACTACTGATGTTGATCAAAACTTTTCTAAGGCCTTAATGAAAGTCTCAAGGAGTTGTCAATCTCGGGTGTCGAGCTGCGTCATGGGTAACGAAATTGTCACAAACTTGTTAATGGACGGGAAATACTGTGAGGCTCTAACCATGGACAAGAACATCATGGAGACATGTCTCAGGACCAGCAACTCCTGCACGTCTGCCGAGTTTGACTTGTTGAAAATGACAGCATGCAAAACGTCAAATCAAACCAATGCAGCTCCAGCAAAAGCTTTTGGGTTTCTCCCCTTAGTTCTGGGTTTACTAGTTGCCTCTATTTTTTCGTCAGTGATAAACTATTTTGTGTAATTATCGTATACGTGAATAGAATCCAATGGTCACATATACTTAGTTGGTTATAAGAACAAAATAAGGAAATTAAATAAAATAGAACACAAGATAAAAGCCAAAGTTATTTAATCACACGGAAAGTAACAATAGAATATTTCTTTTTTAAGATTCCATTTGTATAATTTATTCTCAATTTTTATTTCGACTTTTTACTTCGCAATAATAATTATTAACAATGTCAGTTTTCGTTCAATTATTATAATTATTTTTTTTTAACTACTGAGACTTTTTTTGTGTGACTTGGCAGAATTTAGGTCATTGGTTAATAGGCATGACTAAAAGCAAGACGCGTAGGACGTAATCATCTTCTTTTTTGAAGTAACGTCTGTATTATATAAGATAAGATAAGGCGCAGAAACCTATCTACCTAAACAGTGGCGTATCTTTTAAAGAGACACCAGAGTGTACATTTTCTTCTCAGGGAATTTCCAAAATTATTTAATCCTATTGCTCAAACAGATTTTCAGTATTCCAATTCACCCTGATTACAATCAGCTCAGGGAGGCCCTAGACTTAGTGAGGCAAATGTTGATGTCGTGAACGAGGGAATAAAAGGAGAGATAAAACTGGGTCGTGAAAACTTTAGGCTCTGAAAGTGGTATCAACTGTTTTTGTTTTGTTCAACATTAGGTTGACTCTGAAAGTGGTATCAACTGTTGTTTTTTTTTTTTTTTGGTCAACATTAGATTTACTCTGAAAATGTTATGTCCTAAAAGTCATTTTTAGATCTATTTTTAGAATCTAAAATCATCCTCCATTGGTTCATTTCTGTAACATAATGTTAAAAATGACTAGTGACAGGAAGAGGTTAACGTGTGACCCCGGCGAGATAACACAGCAGCGAGTGTTCTCTGGAATGTACATGTATAAACAAAGGCAGGATGTGACGTTTCCTCACGTGTTATTCCAGAAGATACTAGCAGTGTTTGTGGAACTTTGGAGGATCGATTAAGGACTCTATATAAGCCAGAGAGTTAATGTGAAAGTCAGTCGTGAGTGAGTCGTCGGTACTGTTGTCTACTGTGCGAGACAGTAGAAGAGAGATGTGTACGACTCGATGCAAGTTAATTAACTAGGGTAGAGTTAACTGGAGTGGACTACTGTCGTTAAAGTCTATACAGCGAACTACAGTGGACTTGAGCCGTTACAGTCGAATCAGTCGATGTAAAACGTGTGCGGCTCTGATTCGGTAGACTTGAGTACGACTTGGTTCAGTTTGGGAGACCTGGAGCGACACTGGGAAGTGTGTCGTTGGTCTGTTCTGTGGAATACGGCTCGATGCAAGTTGAGAAGAGATGAATTGCAACGAAGTGAAGAGATGAATTGCAACGAAGTATAGCTAACTGTAAACTGACAGATATTGTACAGTCTTCTACGCTAAATGTTACAGTGAAGAATTGTTAGAGTTAATAGTCATTAAAGTTATATGAAGCTGAAAGTTTAGTCGTCAAGTTCTTTGCAGTGTTTTTATTTGTGTGCCTACTAGTACATTTAGCCAGAAGATTCAGAAATACGTAACAATAATATGTGTTTAAATTGGTATTATGTATGTGTATGTATATACGAACTAATAGTAATGTATATTTGAAATGTGATAAGAGCATAAACATTATTCTCAGATTAAATTCAACAGTATTTATCTCATTGCTCTGCATTTTCTTGTTTTCCAAAGGCCCTTATGAAATGCAACATTCCCATGACCCTTTTTAGGCCTACATTTATTTTTGTATTTTGTTCTGTGAATAAAAAGAAATATAATTCTGAATTTATTTATTCAATTCATTGTAATCGTTTATCTCTCCTCTTTAGAAATGCCAATAGTTTTATTTCTTTCTCTCTCTCTCTCTCTTCTCTCTCTCTCCTTTTTCACTCTGTACTCTAGATCTATTTTATTACTATTTTAAGGATTAATTACTTATATTCAAAATAATATAAAAAACTTCAATCCTCAGAAGGATTTTTTTTTTAAGTCCACTGATAAGCTACAAAAATAACAATAAAAGTTAGTTAGGTCAACATTCAGGATTATTTGACGGTTCACCGCATACACACACACACACGCTTACACATAAACATACACTCCAAGCAGCCTAGGCTAGTCATTGTCTCTTACCTGTGAAAGCCCGACTCACGGAGGTCAGGCCTAGAGACGACACCAAGTTTGCGACTAAAGCAGTCGCGAAAGCTTTTTGATGCATGAATAGGTAAAAGTTATAATAATAATTTTAAAAAAGGCGGGAAAGAGTGGCCTGTATTATACTTTTAGGATCATTTTAGGATTACAATTTTATAACATTCGCAAAAGCACAGTTATTTATGGTTATGAACGAAAAAAATTTTGCTGTTAGGGATCGCCTCTTAGTGAGTAATAGTAAAGGGGATCACCGAGCTAAAAAGGTTGAGAACCGCTGTTCTAGAAATTTTTAAACGCCCAAACAGAAAATAACGAATGTTACCAGCTAGAAAGAAAGGTCAGGCAAACTTGTCACGAGCGGAGCCTACTTTGCTTACTGGTCTATGAAATTTCGAGTTCTGTGTAGACATAGGTCACTTATTTCGGTCACTTATTTAGGTGTGTGTCATTTAGTCCAGCTTCCTAGAGATTTATATCCAAGTAAGAAAACACGGTACCAGTGTAGAGGTCTGGCTTGAAGTCCAGCCCGTGATAGAGATTTTTCTCCAAATAAGAAAACTAATTGCCCGGTCAACCGTTTAGAGGTGTAGCTGGAAGTTCAACCAACTAATTAAGATTTACAACCAAGTAAAGAAACTCAGTTCCCTCGTAAGGTGTGACCTCTAGAGAGTGTCAATATGCTGAGATTTAGCATTCGTCCATAGTATTAGACTTATGGTCACCTGTCTATCAATAGACTAGGAAGTAAACTATCGTCAACTCTGAAGGAACATCCCAAACATGTTAAACATTTTACAAACACTAAATAGCAGCGCCATTGTGACCAAGAAGTCATGTAAAGAGAACAAGTAACCTACTATGTATATTTACAGATCACTAAATAGCAGGGCTGGACTTAACAATTGTAGGGCCCTATGAGAAACGGATTTCGAGGGGCCAAGTTTGGGTAGGGAAGCGGATAATAAGTAAAATTTAAGAGTTTGTATAAGAAAATAAATTCGTCTATGCATTTTATTTATTCATTACTATGATTACTACGTACAGAATTACTTTACGAACCTTGCGTGTAGCAAAGTCATAAAGTATGTCATAATAATAACAAGAATTACCAAATGTTTCAATCTATCTTTAAGAATCGTTGACCTCAAGTAATTCTTCATTAGTTTGAGGGTCGAAAAGCTTCTTTCACCAGATTACACAATTATGGCTAATGCCATAATGCCACGGTGGGAAGCGTGGTTGAGAGGCCAAGTACGCTTGAGCTTGGCTTGGCTTGGCTACCTAGAAGGGGGCTCGAGGTTCGACACCCGACTCGGGCAGAGTTGTGTTTACTGAGCGCCTAAAGGCAGCACGGAAAACCAACTCCTAGATACAACCTCCCCTCCACCGGTCCACAAATGAGATTGGACCAAAAGCGCTCTGAGCATGCTATAAGCATGAAAGTAGCGCTATATAAAAGCTATAATAATAATAATGCATAATGCCGTTTTTATTTATCGCGCGTTTTTATTTACCCCAAAATGACAATTTTTGTCTTTATATATTTCCGTATATTTTAAGGACTTTTTTCGTATATTTTGCAATTTCGGGAGAACTCCTGATAAATTGACAGGAGGGTGCGAGAAATCTATTTTAAGTTATAAAATGGTTTAATTTAATAATTATTATATTAGGATATATTAGCGCGGCTCCTATAAAAGTGCGGGGCCACTGCGGTCGAATAGGGGAAGCGTGGTCGAGAGGCTAAGTGCGCATGAACTTGGCTTGTCTTGGCTACCTAGAAGGGGGCTCGAGGTTCGACACCCGACAGAGTTGTGTTTACTGAGAGCCTAAAGGCAGCACCACCAGATACCACCTCCCCCCCCCCACTATAATAATAATAAAAATAATAGGTTGCAGTGGCCTAAGGCTGGCCTTGCAAAATAGCGGCGTATGCTACGCCGCCGGTCGACTAGTATAGTATAGATTATAATGAATAAGAGAGTGATCTTTTCTTTACTTCTTCTTCTCATTCAAACTCTTGAGCGACGAAGATAGATAGAAGATAGATAGAAGATAGATAATTCTGGAAATAGAGTCATATGATTGTTGCGCATTTTCGTGTGCATTTCTAGACTAGTAGATTTTTATTTTAGATATGAAGCAGTCTACACGCACAAGAGAGTAAACATGTTTGATTATGCTAAACTAAATGTTTACTTTTTAGCGTAAAATTCTTCTTGGCATAAAGTTTTTCTATTCAATAGAAGAGTAAGAGAGCCAAAGTAGGTCTATATCTAGGCTACTAATTTAACTTAAATCTACATTTTTTTAAATGATAAAGTAACAAATAAACTCCAGCGGCGTGCGGTTGTATTTCCTGTTGGGCTATAGACTCTATCTAGTGGTTAGGGAGCGATATAAGGTTAGGTTATTAAGAAGGATTCTTAGTGAAGCCTCCAACAATACGTTATTTTGCATTATATTAGCGCCTATATATGCAGCTAGTACTACAAAAAAAAAGTACAAACAACAAATAAATAATTTTGACTGTATGATAAAAAAATTGTACAACAGTGTATAGTGTTTTTCTAAAGCATTTTTACATGCATTCGTTTGCTAAAGCTACGAAGCCACGTTGACATACATTTTAATAATTTCATTCATATGTCGCTCACGCTTTGCGTGTGCAGTGTAAACGTACTGTGATTGGACATATGATGCTCTACATGGGTGATATGAAATATACTAACATGAAACAATCAATAAGCTTATTGAACCTTAAATTCAAACTTTTACTGATAGATCAAGAATGTTTAATGAAAGTAGGTGTATTTTACTTAATTTAAACAAATGAATCTAAGTTTAATCTAGGTCGAAAACTATATTAGACATTAGATCTAGATCTCAATATATATGCAAGCAAATCTTTTTGTCACAAAAATAAATGTAAATCGATTAGTTATATTAATAGCACCATTGACACTATTTTTACATTCTCGCATTCGCTTTACTTACAACATTATTATTTTGTTTAATTGTTTCTAATTATTATTATAGCTTTTATATAGCGCTACTTTCATGCTTATAGCAAGCTCAAAGCGCTATGGTCCAATCACATTTGTGGACCAGTGGGGAAGGGAGTATCTAGGAGAAAGTTTTTCGTGCTGCCTTTAGGTGCTCAGTCCCACAGCTCTGCTCGAGTCGGGTGTCGAGCTTCGAGTCTCTTTCATAAATAGTCAAGCCAAGCAAAGTTCTATTGTACTTAACCTCTCGATGTAGCTGCCCACAAACGATTCTAATACACTATTTCTGTGACACTCATATTAAGACCCGCTGGCGGCGGGTAATATACGGCTATAAATATATATACATATTTGACTTAGTGATACTAAAAATATGTACACGAGAATACCTCTCTATATTAACATTTTTTTAACATTACATCCCATTTTTATGAATGTTTTTTTTAGGAAAAAATCGCTTGTTTAATTAATTTTTTATACTAAACAGTTGCTTTTAGAAAACAAAAAGTAGCTGTTGCACCCTAACCTTGCAAGCCGCATCGCATGGTGAAATAATATTTTTCATTTCTGTTCTGGTTTTGAAGAACTGAGATTGACAGACGGACAGACGGGCATTTTGCATAAACCTAATAGAGGCTTTCACGTTATAAACAAATATTCCTAAGTGCTAATGTTAAAAAAATGATGTCAACACAATATATATATATATATATATATATATATATATATATCAATCAACAATCACAAAGAGGATTGGCTCAACCAATGGGCATCAGGAAACACAGGCAGGGCCATGTACAGAGAAATGACTATGCCTAACAAACTGGACAGTATTAACTTCCTCCCCCGCAAAGAACAATCTACAATCTTCCAACTAAGAACAGGACACACACCTCTGTTAAATTACCATCTGAACAAAATAAACTCCACAAAACTCCCCCTTTGTAGACACTGCACCCACCCTTATGAAACAGTAAACCATATCCTCTTTGAATGCCCCTTCCTAACCTCCCTACTTCCACTACAGCCCAACATAACCAACACCCTGAACAACTGAAGAAAACAGCACACTTTTTTTTCCTTGGCACAGTCTGCAAAAGAGCTCACAGCTCAGTAGCAATAAAGCTGGCTAGAAGAAGAAGAAGAATATGTATTTTGGCGCAAGGGACGTTTTGGCGCGAAATACATTATGCACGTTCATTGTATTATTTCTTTAAAAAGAGTTCTGCATATTTCTGATTTGCATGAGTGTTTGTGTTAAGACATATTTTGCACGTACAGAAGAAGAAATATTTGTGTCCGCTAGTTTTTGGTATTTAAGTTTATTATGTAAGTATTGTTAAATCTCTAATAGTGCACAACACCAAGCTGCCATCCATACTTCATACTTTGAGTGGTCTGCACTAAACGTATCAAAAACATGCACAATTTTGTCTTTTCCTCACTTTGACTGGACTTTTTCCATTGTTTATATAGACTGCCACCAGGTTTTCAGTTAAAAATATAATAGAATGAAATGGCGAAAGTTTTTCTAGTCTGTTAGCATGCTCGAAAAAAATTATTAGTGAATGGTCGAAACTACGCGAGCTTATAAAGACGTATGGGCGAAGAGATTGAAAGAGAGGGATAGACTTTGGGCCGCTCTCGGAATTTAAGATTAAGGAGTATAAATTCGCACCTAGGGATGTCAAGTGTAGTGTTAGGAGGAAAGAGTATATACAGGAAGTGAAATGTGCCCAGAAGAAAGAGGGCGGGATAGGTGTCACAGGTAATGACCAGTCCCAAGGAGATGATCCCCAGACGCATGACACCTACGTCCAGTGCGCGGTGCTGGTCTTGTCTTCATGTGTTCACTCGTCAATGCGAGATGTGTCACCCAAATCACCCCTACCCAATTTCTCAAATTATATCTTTTGAAAGTATCTTAGTGTTGTGAATTTGTTTTTATTCATTGTCGCCCCTAGTGTTTGTTTTCCTTGGTGGATTCACGTTAGAGTTTGTACTGACCACATTCCGTGTCTTGATCTTTACTATGTGTGGAGTTATTGTCGTCATTCAGCGTAATAAAGCTTTATATGTTAACATGGTTTTTGTTATATGAAAGTATGACACTAATGTCAAATAAAGAGATTTTATTTTGGAAAGAAATCGAAAAATGTCATCCAGTGCGATTAGCAAAACTCACATATAAATAAAGGGGAGGGTATAACATGTCATTATTATTCAGGAATCTGACTTATTATAGGCCTATATTTATGAAATAAGCAAAACCTTTATATTTATAGAAAAAAACAACAACAATTCACTTGACGGTTTTAGAATTCATACTATACATACAATATTATGGTAGAGTGAAATAAATACGCTATAAATACGATACGTTTTAAACGCTAAGTGCTTATTAAATTATCGTCAAATTAACTCGCCAAAACGTCCCCAGCGCCAAATAGGCTCGCGCCAAAAAGGCGGGGCCAAAACGGCCGCGCCAAAACGGCGGCGCCAAAACGTCACTTACCGATTGCAGACACATAAAAGAAATCTCTAGATATATACCCAAACATGGCTAGCTACTGTAGTAATCTATATCTATATATTTTAATTTAGGCCTAGCTGTATTTTCTGTACCGTCTAAAACGTAACCGTATGTGCTTACAAGGGAATGCAATAATTGTGTCTTTCTTTTAAAAAGTCTCTTGTATCTGCATTGTAGTTATTTTCTACTTTAATATGAATCAGGTAAAAAAGACATAAGCACCAAATTTTGGGAAATTAAATTATTAATTAATGTATGTTATTTCATCTTCTAAGTAGAATCTTTCTTAGCAACAAGATCAATTCAAAATATTCTTTAAAAAAACATTTTAATGCATCTTCACCATCGCAATTCTATAATTTACCTCTTTATTGCGTCAGAACGGACCAATTTCTCCCGACAAACATACCATCTTACTATTAACGTTTTTTTTTTTTTTTTTGCGTGAACAGAACAGGCCCAATATAAGACGCCCAAAAAGCCCATTACAAGCTTGCTTTAGCACTTGAGTTCGAATTAAGGTAGTTTAACTTTTTTAATACAGTATTTTATTTGAAAAGCGATCACTCAGATGTCTTTATATTTTCACCCCCTACACATTTTTTAACTGGCCCAGACAGGTGAGTTGATCGTAGCATATTGAGTAAGCTAAAAGCATGAAATTGCGCTAAACAAAAACAGTTATTAAAAATATTTTTAATCGTATTAATCATTCAACCGAGCAAGGCTCTGGTAATTTTATTCTAAGTATATTCCAATAATTTGTTTAACTACAATTCGTCTACATGAACAACTTTTCTATTCATCAGTGGATTTCACCTGTCTATTGTGTGGCGAAATTTTCGATACCGCGTCAACGTTGAGACATCACCTTGAAGATGATGAAAGCGTTGACACCTGTCGTTGGCTCCGACAACTTAATTCTCCATTCGAGATCAGACGTGGTATGTTTAATTTTCTTAATTTCTTAATTATATTAATCCAAGAGGTTTTATATGAAAAGAATTAAATAAGAGTCCGCTAAAAAAGAAGTAAAGTTTCAATTTTACAACTTTTTACAATTGGTATAGGCTTTTCCTTATTTAAAAAAAATATGGAAAATTATATATTTTTGACAGATTTCGGTAAAATACAAACGATTGAGAATAAAAATCTACTATTTTTTTACAAAGCTTATATCTACTCATTTTGTCTGTTTTTCTGTGTGTATGTCTGGTAAAAAGTGTGTACACGCTACTTCTACACCCATCCTCGGATCAAACTGAAACTTATCACAATTATTTATTGGCATTGACTTCTTCTTCTAGCCAGCTTCAGAGCTGTCAGCTCTTTTGCAGTCTGTGCCAAGGAAAAATAGTGTGCTGTTTTCTTCAGTTGTTCAGCACTGCCGTACAGGGTGTTGGTTATGTTGGGCTGTAGTGGAAGTAGGGTCTGCCAAAGGTGGATTAGGGAGGGGCATTCAAAGAGGATATGGTTTACGGTTTCAAAGGGGTGGGAGCAGTGTCTACAAAGGGGGAGTTGTTTTGGATTTATTTTATTGAGATGATAATTTAAAAGAGGTGTGTGTCCTGTCCTTAGTTGGAAGATTGTAGATTGTTCTTTGCGGGGGAGGAAGTTAATAGTGTCCAGTTTGTTAGGCGTAGTCATTTCTTTGTACATGGCTCTGCCCGTGTTTCCTGTTGCCCATTGGTTAAGCCCATGTGCGCCCGCAGGGGGTTCAAGGGGGTGCACTTGCATTCTGAGTAGCCAAATTCTAGTCACTTTTTTTCATTATCAGATCAATTAAAATCTTAATAGCAACTGAACAAGTAGTGCTTCCACTGGTGAATGAAGTACAGTTGTAGTAGACTAGCCAAGGCTTATCAGGAATTAATGGCTGACCATGTACGTGCAACCCTCTGAATTCTCGGTAGAAAAATTATAGCCAGTTTTTTTACACCTTCAAATCAATCAACTTATGCTAGGAAGCAACTTAACAGATAGTGCTTCTATTAAAATACCAATTTAGAGTCCATCTCTTTTTAATTGTCAATGAAAGCCTTCATAAGTTAATAAGGATTTAAGCTATTGTTGTAATATACTGTAACAAGCTCATCTGTAGTGTATGTCCGACCATGTGCGATTGCAATTCAATATTCTATAGCACGCTAGTCGTAGCTTTTTTTTTTCATTTGCATATAATTAATAGTTATTATATTTAGTGAAGACTAGAAAATGATATAAGTATTCTTTTTTTTTTTTTGTCTTTCTTCTTCTACCTCATGATTCTCACCCCTGTCGGAGGATGACGAGGACAGGGAGAGAGTTTTTTTCAGTTTTTTTTTTAGAGAGCTAGGCTACGATCTTGTTTATTCACATGTTTTCATTGTGTGTGTGTGTGTATTACTTCCTATGATGTTTACTCTTTCTACTGCTTTTCTGGGAGAAGGGGTGTAAGGGGTGGTTTTTCCATTGCTACTTTTTTTGTTTTTTACAATTTGAAAACCAACCCTCTCAATCAATTCCTTGCTTTTGTTCTGCTTTCCCGCACCGTTTCTATTCAAGGCCGCTGCGTAAGTCCTCTTCCGGGACTCTTGGGGTTGTTCATTTTTTCTATTGCTCTTCAGGATAGCCCTCTTCGGACATTGATTAGACCAGTGGTCCTCCTGTTGGCAAAACCAACATTGTTGCCTTCTTCAGGGGTTGTGACCAAAACCTTGTAGGTCCTTGTTTCGTTTTCATTGGACTTAATGAGGCAGCTCGGCACCTTTTTGTGGTTTTAAATGCGCCTCTCACGTATTGCATAATCTAACGGCCTCCAGTTTGGATCCTTCCTTAGCAACGGGTACAAAAAAATTATTCTATTTAATTTTTAGAGAATGCAGGCGAAACCCAGTGGAGGGTAAGCCTTATTTTTTCATCCTCCAGAGTGATCACTTCCACCCTGAAGGTATCCTCCGTTCCGAAGACTTTCCCTGGGTATCGCACATTAAAAAATGATTAAAATGTAAATATATATCATCTGCATTAATAGCTACTTAAACAAGCATTAATAATAAAAAATATTAATAAAATAAATGTGTACATAAACTTCAGTGCATAACGTTATGATGCATCAATATGATTCAATGAAACATCACTTTACATAAGATAATAATGCTGACCAAACATAAAAATAATTGCGTTAAATGCTTACAAAATTTTCAAACTCAATACGCAGGGAAGTAGTACTCAAGCACAAAATATACAAGTTTCAGGGTTACATGTTGTCAAAAAAAGAAAAGAGATATCAAATTTCTCCGACCTACCCTATTTATATAGGGATGATATGGGGCATCTTCATCGAAGGATTGGTTTGATAAATAATACGATAAGAAGAGTTACAAGTAATAAGGCTCCATGGTGTGACCGAACTGTATGTGTGAATGTTAATTTTCAGACAAGGTCTATAGTGTGACCGCACTTTAAGCGTGAATGTTAATTTTCAACCAAGGTCCATTGTGTGGCCAGACAGTATGTGTGAATGTTAATCTTCAACCAAGGTCCATTGTGTGGCCAGACAGTATGTGTGAATGTTAATCTTCAACCAAGGTCCAATGTGTGGCCAGACTGTATGTGGGAATGTTAATCTTCAAACAAGGTACATTGTGTGGCCAGACAGTATGTGTGAATGTTAATCTTTAACCAAGGTCCATTGTTTGGCCAGACAGTATGTGTGAATGTTAATCTTCAACCAAGGTCCATTGCGTGGCCAGACTGTATGTGTAAAATGTTAATCTTCAACCAAGGTCGATTGTGTGGCCAGACAGTATGTGTGAATGTTAATCTTCAACCAAGGTCCATTGTGTGGCCAGACAGTATGTGTGAATGTTAATCTTCAACTAAGGTCCATTGTGTGGCCAGACTGTATGTGTGAATGTTAATCTTCAGCCAAGGTACAGTATGTGGCAAGACTGTATGTGTAAAATGTTAATCTTCAACCAAGGTTTATTGTGTGGCCAGACAGTATGTGTAAATATTAATTTTCAGACAAGGTCTATAGTGTGGCCAGAAAATATGTGTAAATGTTAATTTTCAACCAAGGTCCATTGTGTGGCCAGTCAGTATGTGTGAATATTATTCTTCAACAAAGGTCCTTTGTGTGGCCAGACTGTATGTGTAAATGTTAATTTTCAGACAAGGTCTATAGTGTGGCCAGACAGTATTTGTGAATGTTAATCTTCAACCAACGTCCATTGTGTGGCCATACAGTATGTATGAATGTTAATCGTCAACCAAGGTCCATTGTATGGCCATACAGCATGTATGAATGTTAATCTTCATCCAAGGTCCATTGTGTGGCCACACTGTATGTATGAACGTTAATCTTCAACCAAGGTACATTGTGTTGCCAAACTGTTTGTGTGAATGTTAATCTTCAACCAATGTCCATTGTGTGGCCAGACTGTATGTGTGAATGTTAATCTTCAACCAAGGTACATTGTGTGGCCAGACTGAATGTGTGAATGTTAATCTTCAACCAAGGTCCATTGTGTGGTCAGACAGTTTGTGTGAATGTTAATCTTCAAACAATGTCCATTTTGTTGCCAGACAGTATGTGTGAATTTAATTCTTCAACCAAGGTCCTTTGTGTGGTCAGACAGTATGTGTGAATGTTAATCTTCAACCAATGTCCATTTTGTTGCCAGACAGTATGTGTGAATGTTAATCTTCAAGCAAGGTCCTTTGTTTGGCCAGAAAGAATGTGTGAATGTGTCACAGTCTTAGTTGACATTGCATGATCTAAAGTTCACGTCATGTTAATAGTTTAAAAGACACGTGGAATTCCTGATGTAGAAAACAGGAAGTAGAATGAAAAGTTGACTTTGAGTTCAGTCAAGTCAAGTCAGTAAGGTCTTGCTTCCGGTCCAGGGAGGTTGGACGTCTCTTCCTGGACTGGTGTATATATATGTATATAGCATGAAAGTCACTGGACTAGTGATTGTTGATTAATAATATTTGAGAGTTGATTTCATAATGTGCTTATTGGATATTAAGGTATTATTCGTATTTCAATGGATATCTATAGTTGAAGCTCCAGTGTCACTAGTAGTAATTGTTCTTATTGTTACCCGCTGAGATGCGGACGTGATTGATACTTTTGATACCGCTGTTATGCGGATAGGATTATTATTTCTTGACTTGTAGCACTAACAAGGAGTGCAGTATATTATTATTATGTTGTAAATAAAATCTTCATGTTGTCTGCTGAACGGACTTGAGTCAGTCGTATAGTGTTTGTCTTGTCACGTGTCTAGAGCACTTCAGGAAGTAAGAACCCAGTATTACACCATTCAATCAGTCTCTAATATTCAACGTTCATTATACCATTCAAACTGTCATTTACATTTTTGGTAGCCAGTATGTTGTGTGCTAGACACGCACGGACTCAACTCAAACACCACTCAAGCGAAACCAGTCACAAGTATTCAAGTAGATCATCATTGAACTAACCTGAGCCTGCACTTTTTCACCGGTTGACCTGACCCGTATTTACTAGAGTCCACTTTATCATTGACCAATTCGAACTTAACATCAATAGCGTGTATATTTTAAACCTGGTCAATGCTCATTTCTCCACTATTGTCGACATCTTGAGATTGAGCACGGCGTGACATCACCATCGGCAGAAACCGAAGACAGCTGATACTTGTGTGGGTGAAAAACTGAAGGCGTCGCTCGAAGACAGCTGATACATTTGTGTGGGTGAAAATTTCAAGGCGTCGCCTGAAGACAGATGATACATCGTTTCCACGTGAGCGCTCGTCACCAACTTTTGACACGCTCTTGCATTGTCGAGGTCTCACCTTACATTGCTATACAGAAGGTCCTCCATTTAGACCACTAGCGGATCCAGAACTTTGGAGTGGGGGGGGCGATTTTTTTCCAAACCCTAACCCTAACGCCCAGTAAACCCTAACCCTATACATAATCGTGTGTACAGCACACACACACACACACACACACACACACAGATATAGATATATATATATATAACAATAAATAAGCAGTATTTCTCAGTATTTTCATGCATTCTTCACTGAAGAAACGCATTCTCCTGACATCTACAGCTCTTTATCCATCAGTGGAGTTCGGGGCGAAGCCCCGACGCCAAAAAGCGTTTTCTTGCATTTTTCACTGCAGAAACGCCTGCTCCTGACATCTACAGCTCATTATTCATCAGTGAGTTTCGGGGCGTAGCCCCGACGCATAAAGCGTTTTCATGCATTCTTCACTGAAGAAAAGCATTCTCCTGACATCTACAGCTCATTATTAATCAGTGGAGTTCGGGGCGAAGCCCCGACGCCAAAAAGCGTTTTCTTGCATTTTTCACTGCAGAAACGCCTGCTCCTGACAACTACAGCTCACTATTCATCAGTGAGTTTCGGGGCGTAGCCCCGACGCATAAAGCGTTTTCATGCATTCTTCACTGAAGAAAAGCATTCTCCTGACATCTACAGCTCATTATTAATCAGTGGAGTTCGGGGCGAAGCCCCGACGCCAAAAAGCGTTTTCTTGCATTTTTCACTGCAGAAACGCCTGCTCCTGACATCTACAGCTCACTATTCATCAGTGAGTTTCGGGGCGAAGCCCCGAAGCTAAAAGCATTTTCTTGCATTCTTCACTGAAGAAACGCATTCTCCTTACCTAAAGCTCATTATTCACCCTATTAAAAAAGGAGCTTTTGAATAATATTGTAATTGAAAAATATTCTAATTTGAATGTATACGCCCTTAATACATTGCAAATAAAACCGATTTGTTCCTTGAAAAGATCAGACACCCCACATATTTAGATTAAGGCTTTGAGGATCGCCGCCGAAAAAAAAAATTCGATAAATAATATTCAATAAAATTCAAGCATAAATTGTGAGTTATAGTCCCAAATTTAACTAGAAAAATATTAGATTGAGTAGAGGTTGGAAAAAAGGCTACTCATCTCAATCGTGACTCTTATATTGAAAATTTTTGTTAGAATCTAATTTTTCCAAAGCAAAGTCTTTCTTAAAATAATTATGATAAATTCATGTGAAATTACATATTATAAACTCTGTCTGGAAATGGGAGGGGCGGTAGAATGAAAACGATTTATCCTCGCTCCTTTTTATAATTTCTGCTAATGATTGCATTTGGCATTAAAGAATAAGGGTGGGGCCACTCGATACGAGAATTTAATTTATAGCATATATAAATTATATTAGTGGCTGATTTTTTTTTACATTTTGTAATTTCTTAACTGTAATACAAAAAGAAAAATTATTGCTTCGTCCGATGAGGGAAAGGAGATGGCATGTATCGCCCCTCCCACCTTTTTCCTTTCATATTTACTAATCATAAAATTTGAGATTAGAGTGTGGTGCGACATAATGTACAAATGGTTTCACATATCAATTATATAGAAATTCAACTATTTTTGTTCACAAACTATGATTCCTCCATAAAAATATGACCGCCCCCCCCACTCATAGGGCTAGAGCGGGGAGGGCAGTACATGCAATCGCCCCCCCCCTTACCCCACCGTATCGGCCAAGATACCCGAAGGAGAGCGACATAATATCAAATTTATATATCAATGCAACTAATCTTGCTCACAAACTATGATTTCTCCATAAAAGTAGGACCGCCCCCCCCCCACTCAAAGGGTTTAGGTGGGAAGGGCAGTAGAGGTTTTGCCCCCCCCCCCCACACACACCAATCGGACAACAGGGGAACGACATAATATAAAGATCGGTTAAAATATCAATAACAAGTTTTAATCATATAGATATTTAATTGATTCTTTTGGCAAGCTGTGATTTCTACAAATAAATTGGACCGCCCCCCCCCACTCAAAAGTTTATGGTTGGGGGGGGGCGGATTGATGCTATCGCCCCCTCCCGACCCCACCTAATCGGCCAACATACTAGAGGGGGGGCGAAATAATCTAAAAAAAGTTTGAAATAGAAATAATTAGTATATATTATTAACATAAGTAATAAATTCGTATACAAATTGTGTGACTTCTATACTAAAATTCGTCCGCCCCCCCCTTCGGGGGGGGGGGGGGGTCGGCCGAGTGGGGGGGGCGATCGCCCCTACCGCCCCCCCCCTGGATCCGCCAGTGATTTAGACCTCTGTTCACTTATGGTCATTCTAAATTTTTCAGAGACTTTACATATTTGGATTATCTAAGCTGAAGTTTTCCACTTAAGTACTGTTGGATTATTTATACGAATGTTCAAGTACTTTTGTATTATTGATCTTTGACGTTGAAGTTGGACTAACTTGTACCTATTGGCGCTCTCCTAGTCATCGTTGTACGCCGAAGAAATAACACGTGCCTGCATTACTACACTTACCTCTTGGATTATCTTATTGGATTATTTGGACTACCTGTTGGACTTGTGTTAATTGTAAAGGTCAAGCGGAAATATTTTTTGACATTACTTGAGCATTTGAGCCATCTTATGGCATATGACTGGATTATTTTACTACTATTTTGATGCTCACATTGACGTGTATTCTCAATCGGATTACTTAGTTACCTTACCCATGGATTATTATTGAACTACTCAAGCTGTATTTGTATTTGACAAGCTACAAGAGAGGATTAATCTACATCAGTCTACAAAAGAAAGTCTGTAAGTTATAATTAAGGATTGAATATATTTATATGATTAATAAAGTACATTGATTTTGCTGTGGTATAGCAGTAATTGAAGTTGATTATATATAGAGTTAGTGATTGATAACTCTTGGAACCATATTAAATTGTTTTTCATTTTTGATATTTGTTACCTTGAAGGGCGGTCGGCGTGGGTCTGTCTTATGTTTTGAGACTGAAGCGGCACAATTTATTTGTCCCGTTCCATTTCACTTCATCTGATAGGAATCTTTAGGGATTTTCTTTTTGTTCTCCTAGTCCTAATAAGGTCCGAGTAGACCAGCCTTGTTCGGTAGGGACTTCTAGATCATTCAGAATTTTTTGTTTAGTCGTATTTAGTTTTGTTTGTACAATCGTAGTGTAATTTCTCTTCCTATACATGTTGTTTATTTGTGTAAGTCTTGTATTTACATATCTGTGATTCTTCTGTCAAAGTCTTCTATTTATTGATTTCTTTTAAAGCAGACTGTATTGTTATCTATATTGTTTTTGTGTTTGTCATTTATCCTTTAATTTATCTCTTTATTCTCTTATTAATTTAATTTTTTTTCATTTCATTTTTTTCACTGCACATATAACATCTTACAAAGATATATTTGATGAGTGTGATGTACACTGATTTTTTTGAGGAGAAGATTGTATTTAATATGAGAAATTATTGGAGCATTATTGATGGCTCATGAAGTAATATATATAAGGTGTGATGTAATCACTGATTTTTTGAGAAGATTGTATTAATGAGAAATTATTGGAGCATTATTGATGGCTCGTGAAGTAATATATTTGATGATGTGTTGTAGACACTGATTTTTGAGAAGAATATTGTATTGATATGAGAAATTTATTGGAGCATTATTGATGGCTCGTGAAGTAATATATTTGATGATGTGTTGTAGACATTGATTTTTTGAGAAGATAGTATTTAATATGAGAAATTTATTGGAGCATTATCAATGGCTCAAAGCAATATATTTGATATATGATGTAAGCACTGATTTTTTTGAAAGAACATTGTACTTGATTCATGAAGACTATTGGAGCAATATTAATGGCTCAAAGTAATATATTTGATTTTTAAAAAGAACATTGTATTTGATTGATGAAGACTATTAGAGCACTACTAATGGCTCGAAGTAATATATTTGATGTTACATAATGTGAAAAGCTGATTCATTTTTTTGAGAGAGGATTGTAACTTATACTTATGTTAAAGCAACTTGAGCTCACAGCAAGACATATGAGCCAAATGAATATCATGATAACGACCTTCACGCTTTAATATGCTTATGACTTTGATGATTTAGACGTTCCCCATAAATCATCATTGAAGAATATTTTCTTGACTTTCATGATTTAGTTGCATTGTCAAAACATTGTCATTATTTTCGTACACAAACCATTGAGACAACATACATATTTATTATAGATATATTTCACTTGCATTGATTTATTTTAAAGAACATTGTAAATATTTTTTCATTTGACCATGTAACCATTGTCAATATTTTTCATCTGATTATGTAACCTGATTGGATAAACTAAGTATATTAGTATACGAGCATTTTATGGCTGCTCACTCTGTTGTAAAATTAATATTGAAAGCATTCTATTGATGAATTGAGAATTTACTTTGAAATTTTGTGTAAAAAAACAAAAACAAGACAACTTTCTTTTTCAAATAATGTTGACAACTATGAGTATTGTCTACACAGACAAATATTTTTTCAAATATTGTAAGGTCAAATGAGACCATATATTAGTCTCATCAAAATTTTTGATAGCATGATAAGACATGTGCAAGAGATTATAGAACACATTGTACATTTGTATATACTATTTTTTCTCTCAAAAGATGTGACTATACATATAATAGTATTATTACTTAAATTTTTTAAAAGATTTTTACAAAATCTTTTTTTGAGGGAAAGGGCGTAATGTCACAGTCTTAGTTGACATTGCATGATCTAAAGTTCACGTCATGTTAATAGTTTAAAAGACACGTGGAATTCCTGATGTAGAAAACAGGAAGTAGAATGAAAAGTTGACTTTGAGTTCAGTCAAGTCAAGTCAGTAAGGTCTTGCTCCCGGTCCAGGGAGGTTGGACGTCTCTTCCTGGACTGGTGTATATATATGTATATAGCATGAAAGTCACTGGACTAATGATTGTTGATTAATAATATTTGAGAGTTGATTTCATAATGTGCTTATTGGATATTAAGGTATTATTCGTATTTCAATGGATATCTATAGTTGAAGCTCCAGTGTCACTAGTAGTAATTGTTCTTATTGTTACCCGCTGAGATGCGGACGTGATTGATACTTTTGATACCGCTGTTATGCGGATAGGATTATTATTTCTTGACTTGTAGCACTAACAAGGAGTGCAGTATATTATTATTATGTTGTAAATAAAATCTTCATGTTGTCTGCTGAACGGACTTGAGTCAGTCGTATAGTGTTTGTCTTGTCACGTGTCTAGAGCACTTCAGGAAGTAAGAATCCAGTATTACACCATTCAATCAGTCTCTAATATTCAACGTTCATTATACCATTCAAACTGTCATTTACAGAATGTTAATCTTCAACTTAGGTCCATTGTGTGGCCAGACTGTATGTGTGAATGTTAATCTTCAACCAAGGTACATTGTGTGGCCAGACTGAATGTGTGAATGTTAATCTTCAACCAAGGTCCATTGTGTGGTCAGACAGTATGTGTGAATGTTAATCTTCAACCAATGTCCATTTTGTTGCCAGACAGTATGTGTGAATGTTAATCTTCAAGCAAGGTCCTTTGTTTGGCCCGAAAGAATGTGTGAATGTTAATCTTCAACTTAGGTCCATTGTGTGGCCAGACTGTATGTGTGAATGTTAATCTTCAACCAAGGTACATTGTGTGGCCAGACTGAATGTGTGAATGTTAATCTTCAACCAAGGTCCATTGTGTGGTCAGACAGTATGTGTGCATGTTAATCTTAAACCAATGTCCATTTTGTTGCCAGACAGTATGTGTGAATGTAATTCTTCAACCAAGGTCCTTTGTGTGGTCAGACAGTATGTGTGAATGTTAATCTTCAACCAATGTCCATTTTGTTGCCAGACAGTATGTGTGAATATTAATCTTCAAGCAAGGTCCTTTGTTTGGCCAGACAGAATGTGTGAATGTTATTCTTCAACCATGGTCCATTGTGTGGCCAGACAGTATATGTAAATGTCAATCTTCAACCAAGGTACATTGTGTGGCCAGACTGTATGTGTGAATGTTAATCTTCAACCAAGGTCCATTGTGTGGCCAGACAGTATGTGTAAATGTTAATCTTCAACCAAGGTCCATTGTGTGGCCAGACTGTATGTGTGAATGTTAATCTTCAACCAAGGTCCATTGTGTGGCCAGACTGTATGTGTGAATGTTAATCTTCAACCAAGGTCCATTGTATGGCCATACAGCATGTATGAATGTTAATCTTCAACCAAGGTCCATTGTGTGGCCACACTGTATGTATGAACGTTAATCTTCAACCAATGTCCATTGTGTGGTCAGACAGTATGTGTAAATGTTAATTTTCAACCTGCGGCCTGCGAGTCTAAGTTTTTTTGTTTAATAATCTAGTGGATTGGATTTAAATGTATGTTAATCTTAAACCAAGGTACATTGTGTGGCAAGACTATATGTGTAAATGTTAATCTTCAACCAAGGTCCATTGTGTTGCCCGACAGTCTGTGTGAATGTTTATTTTCAACCAAGGTCCGTTGTGTTGCCAAACAGTATGTGTGAATGTTAATCTTCAACCAAGGTCCATTGTGTGGCCAGACTGTATGTGTGAATGTTAATCTTCAACCAAGGTACATTGTGTGGCCAGACTTAATGTGTGAATGTTAATCTTCAACCAAGGTCCATTGTGTGGCCAGACTTAATGTGTGAATGTTAATCTTCAACCAAGGTCCATTGTGTGGCCAGACAGTATGTGTAAATGTTAATCTTCAACCAAGGTCCATTGTGTGGCCAGACAGTATGTGTGAATGTTAATTTTCAACCAAGGACCATTGTGTGGCCAGTTAGTATGTGTAAATGTTAATTTTCAGACAAGGTCTATAGTGTGGCCAGACAGTATGTGTAAATGTTAATTTTCAACCAAAGGTCCATTGTGTGGCCAGACAGTATGTGTAAATGTTAATTTTCAGACAAGGTCTATAGTGTGGCCAGACAGTATGTGTAAATGTTAATTTTAAACCAAGGTCCATTGTGTGGCCAGACAGTATGTGTAAATATTAATTTTCAGACAAGGTCTATAGTGTGGCCAGAGAGTATGTGTAAATGTTAATTTTCAACCAAGGACCGTTGTGTTGCCAGACTATATGTGTGAATGTTAATATTCAACCAAGGTCCATTGTGTGGCCAGACAGTAAGTGTGAATGTTAATTTTCAACCAATGTCCATTTTGTTGCCAGACAGTATGTGTGAATGTTAATCTTCAACCAAGGTCCATTGTGTGGCCAGACAGTATGTGTAAATGTTAATTTTCAACCAATGTCCATTTTGTTGCCAGACAGTATGTGTGAATGTTAATCTTCAACCAAGGACCATTGTGTGGCCAGACAGTATGTGTAAATGTTAATTTTCAACCAATGTCCATTTTGTTGCCAGACAGTATGTGTGAATGTTAATCTTCAACTAAGGTCCATTGTGTGGCCAGACTGTATGTGTGAAGGTTAATCTTCCACCAAGGTACATTGTGTGGCCAAACTGTATGTGTGAATGTTATCTTCAACCAAGTTCCATTGTGTGGCAAGACTGTATGTGTGAAGGTTAATCTTCAACCTAGGTCCAATGTGTGGCCAGACTGAATGTGTGAATGTTAATTTTCAACCAAGGTCCATTGTGTGGCCAGACAGTATGTGTAAATGTTAATTTTCAGACAAGGTCTATAGTGTGGCCAGACAGTATGTGTGAATGTTAATTTTCAACCAAGGTCCATTGTGTGGCCAGTTAGTATGTGTAAATGTTAATTTTCAGACAAGGTCTATAGTGTGGCCAGACAGTATGTGTAAATGTTAATTTTCAACCAAAGGTCCATTGTGTGGCCAGACAGTATGTGTAAATGTTAATTTTCAGACAAGGTCTATAGTGTGGCCAGACAGTATGTGTAAATGTTAATTTTAAACCAAGGTCCATTGTGTGGCCAGACAGTATGTGTAAATATTAATTTTCAGACAAGGTCTATAGTGTGGCCAGAGAGTATGTGTAAATGTTAATTTTCAACCAAGGACCGTTGTGTTGCCAGACTATATGTGTGAATGTTAATATTCAACCAAGGTCCATTGTGTGGCCAGAGTGTATGTGTGAATGTTAATCTTCAACCAAGGTACATTTTGTGGCCAGACTGAATGTGTGAATGTTAATCTTCAACCAAGGTCCATTGTGTGGTCAGACAGTATGTGTGAATGTTAATCTTCAACCAATGTCCATTTTGTTGCCAGACAGTATGTGTGAATGTTAATCTTCAAGCAAGGTCCTTTGTTTGGCCAGAAAGAATGTGTGAATGTTATTCTTCAACCAAGGTCCATTGTGTGGCCAGACAGTATATGTAAATGTCAATCTTCAACCAAGGTACATTGTGTGGCCAGACTGTATGTGTGAATGTTAATCTTCAACCAAGGTCCATTGTGTTTCCAGACAGTATGTGTGAATGTTAATCTTCAACCAAGGTCCATTGTGTGGCCAGACTGTATGTGTGAATGTTAATCTTCAACCAAGGTCCATTGTGTGGCCAGACTGTATGTGTGAATGTTAATCTTCAACCAAGGTCCATTGTATGGCCATACAGCATGTATGAATGTTAATCTTCAACCAGTGTCCATTGTGTGGTCAGACAGTATGTGTAAATGTTAATTTTCAACCTGCGGCCTGCGAGTCTAAGTTTTTTTGTTTAATAATCTAGTGGATTGGATTTAAATGTATGTTAATCTTAAACCAAGGTACATTGTGTGGCAAGACTGTATGTGTAAATGTTAATCTTCAACCAAGGTCCATTGTGTTGCCCGACAGTCTGTGTGAATGTTTATTTTCAACCAAGGTCCATTGTGTTGCCCGACAGTCTGTGTGAATGTTTATTTTCAACCAAGGTCCGTTGTGTTGCCAAACAGTATGTGTGAATGTTAATCTTCAACCAAGGTCCATTGTGTGGCCAGACTGTATGTGTGAATGTTAATCTTCAACCAAGGTACATTGTGTGGCCAGACTTAGAGTGTGAATGTTAATCTTCAACCAAGGTCCATTGTGTGGCCAGACAGTATGTGTGAATGTTAATCTTCAACCAAGGTCCATTGTGTGGCCAGACAGTATGTGTAAATGTTAATCTTCAACCAATGATCATTTTGTTGCCAGACAGTATGTGTGAATGTTAATCTTCAACCAAGGTCCATTGTGTGGCCAGACAGTATGTGTGAATGTTAATCTTCAACCAAGGTCCATTGTGTGGCCAGACAGTATGTGTAAATGTTAATTTTCAACCAATGTCCATTTTGTTGCCAGACAGTATGTGTGAATGTTAATCTTCAACTAAGGTCCATTGTGTGGCCAGACTGTATGTGTGAAGGTTAATCTTCCACCAAGGTACATTGTGTGGCCAAACTGTATGTGTGAATGTTATCTTCAACCAAGTTCCATTGTGTGGCAAGACTGTATGTGTGAAGGTTAATCTTCAACCTAGGTCCAATGTGTGGCCAGACTGAATGTGTGAATGTTAATTTTCAACCAAGGTCCATTGTGTGGCCAGAGTGTATGTGTGAATGTTAATCTTCAACCAAGGTACATTTTGTGGCCAGACTGAATGTGTGAATGTTAATCTTCAACCAAGGTCCATTGTGTGGTCAGACAGTATGTGTGAATGTTAATCTTCAACCAAGGTCCATTGTGTGGCCAGACTGTATGTGTGAATGTTAATCTTCAACCAAGGTCCATTGTGTGGCCAGACTGTATGTGTGAATGTTAATCTTCAATCAAGGTCCATTGTATGGCCATACAGCATGTATGAATGTTAATCTTCAACCAAGGTCCATTGTGTGGCCACACTGTATGTATGAACGTTAATCTTCAATTAATGTCCATTGTGTGGTCAGACAGTATGTGTAAATGTTAATTTTCAACCTGCGGCCTGCGAGTCTAAGTTTTTTTGTTTAATAATCTAGTGGATTGGATTTAAATGTATGTTAATCTTAAACCAAGGTACATTGTGTGGCAAGACTATATGTGTAAATGTTAATCTTCAACCAAGGTCCATTGTGTTGCCCGACAGTCTGTGTGAATGTTTATTTTCAACCAAGGTCCGTTGTGTTGCCAAACAGTATGTGTGAATGTTAATCTTCAACCAAGGTCCATTGTGTGGCCAGACTGTATGTGTGAATGTTAATCTTCAACCAAGGTACATTGTGTGGCCAGACTTAATGTGTGAATGTTAATCTTCAACCAAGGTCCATTGTGTGGCCAGACAGTATGTGTGAATGTTAATCTTCAACCAAGGTCCATTGTGTGGCCAGACAGTATGTGTAAATGTTAATCTTCAACCAATGTTCATTTTGTTGCCAGACAGTATGTGTGAATGTTAATCTTCAACCAAGGTCCATTGTGTGGCCAGACAGTATGTGTGAATGTTAATCTTCAACCAAGGTCCATTGTGTGGCCAGACAGTATGTGTAAATGTTAATTTTCAACCAATGTCCATTTTGTTGCCAGACAGTATGTGTGAATGTTAATCTTCAACTAAGGTCCATTGTGTGGCCAGACTGTATGTGTGAAGGTTAATCTTCCACCAAGGTACATTGTGTGGCCAAACTGTATGTGTGAATGTTATCTTCAACCAAGTTCCATTGTGTGGCAAGACTGTATGTTTGAAGGTTAATCTTCAACCTAGGTCCAATGTGTGGCCAGACTGAATGTGTGAATGTTAATTTTCAACCAAGGTCCATTGTGTGGCCAGACAGTATGTGTAAATGTTAATTTTTAGACAAGGTCTATAGTGTGGCCAGACAGTATGTGTGAATGTTAATTTTCAACCAAGGTCCATTGTGTGGCCAGTTAGTATGTGTAAATGTTAATTTTCAGACAAGGTCTATAGTGTGGCCAGACAGTATGTGTAAATGTTAATTTTCAACCAAAGGTCCATTGTGTGGCCAGACAGTATGTGTAAATGTTAATTTTCAGACAAGGTCTATAGTGTGGCCAGACAGTATGTGTAAATGTTAATTTTAAACCAAGGTCCATTGTGTGGCCAGACAGTATGTGTAAATATTAATTTTCAGACAAGGTCTATAGTGTGGCCAGAGAGTATGTGTAAATGTTAATTTTCAACCAAGGACCGTTGTGTTGCCAGACTATATGTGTGAATGTTAATATTCAACCAAGGTCCATTGTGTGGCCAGAGTGTATGTGTGAATGTTAATCTTCAACCAAGGTACATTTTGTGGCCAGACTGAATGTGTGAATGTTAATCTTCAACCAAGGTCCATTGTGTGGTCAGACAGTATGTGTGAATGTTAATCTTCAACCAATGTCCATTTTGTTGCCAGACAGTATGTGTGAATGTTAATCTTCAAGCAAGGTCCTTTGTTTGGCCAGACAGAATGTGTGAATGTTATTCTTCAACCAAGGTCCATTGTGTGGCCAGACAGTATATGTAAATGTCAATCTTCAACCAAGGTACATTGTGTGGCCAGACTGTATGTGTGAATGTTAATCTTCAACCAAGGTCCATTGTGTTTCCAGACAGTATGTGTGAATGTTAATCTTCAACCAAGGTCCATTGTGTGGCCAGACTGTATGTGTGAATGTTAATCTTCAACCAAGGTCCATTGTGTGGCCAGACTGTATGTGTGAATGTTAATCTTCAATCAAGGTCCATTGTATGGCCATACAGCATGTATGAATGTTAATCTTCAACCAAGGTCCATTGTGTGGCCACACTGTATGTATGAACGTTAATCTTCAATTAATGTCCATTGTGTGGTCAGACAGTATGTGTGAATGTTAATTTTCAACCTGCGGCCTGCGAGTCTAAGTTTGTGTTTACTAATCTAGTTGATTGGATTTAAATGTATGTTAATCTTCAACCAAGGTACATTGTGTGGCAAGACTGTATGTGTAAATGTTAATCTTTAACAAAGATCCATTGTGTTGCCCGACAGTCTGTGTGAATGTTTATTTTCAACCAAGGTCCATTGTGTTGCCAAACAGTATGTGTGAATGTTAATCTTCAACCAAGGTCCATTGTGTGGCCAGACTGTATGTGTGAATGTTAATCTTCAAACAAGGTACATTGTGTGGCCAGACTTAATATGTGAATGTTAATCTTCAACCAAGGTCCATTGTGTGGCCAGACAGTATGTGTGAATGTTAATCTTCAACCAAGGTCCATTGTGTGGCCAGACAGTATGTGTGAATTTTAATCTTCAACCAAGGTCTATTGTGTGGCCAGACAGTATGTGTAAATGTTAATTTTCAACCAATGTCCATTTTGTTGCCAGACAGTATGTGTGAATGTTAATCTTCAATCAAGGTCCATTGTGTGGCCAGACAGTAAGTGTGAATGTTAATCTTTAACCAAGGTCCATTGTGTGGCCAAACTGTATGTGTGAATGTTAATCTTCAACCAAGGTCCATTGTGTGGCCAGACAGTATGTGTACATGTTAATTTTAAGACAAGGTCTATAGTGTGGCCAGACAGTATGTGTGAATGTTAATCTTCAACCAAGGTCCATTGTGTAGCCATACAGTATGTATGAATGTTAATCTTTAACCAAGTTCCATTGTGTGGCCATACAGTATGTATGAATGTTAATCTTCAACCAAGCTCCATTGTGTGGCCATACAGTATGTGTGAATGTTAATCTTCAACCAAGGTCCATTGTGTGGCCACACTTTATGTATAAATGTTAATCTTCAACCAAGGTCCATTGTGTGGCCACACTGTATGTATGAATGTTAATCTTCAACCAAGGTCCATTGTGTGGTCAGTTAGTATGTGTGAATGTTAATCTTCAACCAAGTTACATTGTGTGGCTAGACTGTATGTGTAAATGTTAATCTTCAACCAAGGTCCAATGTGTGGCCCGACAGTCTGTGTGAAAGTTAATTTTCAACCTGCTGCCTACGAGTCAAAAATGTGTTTACTAATCTAATGCATCGGATTTAAATGTATGTTAATCTTCAACCAAGGTACATTGTGTGGCAAGACTGTATGTGTAAAAGTTAATCTTCAACCAAGGACCATTGTGTTGCCCGACAGTCTGTGTGAATGCTAATTTTCAACTAAGGTCCGTTGTGTTGCCAGACAGTATGTATGAATGTTAATCTTCAACCAAGGTCCATTGTCTGGCCAGACTGTATGTGTGAATGTTAATCTTTAACCAATGTCCATTGTGTGGCCAGACTGTATGTGTGAATGTTAATCTTTAACCAATGTCCATTGTGTGGCCAGACTGTATGTGTGAATGTTAATCTTTAACCAATGTCCATTGTGTTGCCAGACAGTATGTGTGAATGTTAATCTTCAACCAATGTCCATTGTGTGGCCAGACTGTATGTGTGAATGTTAATCTTTATCCAAGTTCCCTTGTGTGGCCACACTGTATGTATGAACGTTAATCTTCAAGCAAGGTCCTTTGTTTGGCCAGACAGAATGTGTGAATGTTATTCTTCAACCAAGGTCCATTGTGTGGCCAGACAGTATGTGTGAATGTTAATCTTTAACCAAGGTCCATTGTGTGGCCAGACTGTATGTGTGAATGTTAATCTTCAACCAAGGTCCATTGTGTGGCCAGACAGTATGTGTAAATGTTAATTTTCAGACAAGGTCTATAGTGTGGCCAGACAGTATGTGTGAATGTTAATCATCAACCAAGGTCCATTGTGTGGCCAGACAGTATGTGTGAATGTTAATCTTCAACCAAGGTCCATTGTGTGGCCAGACTGTATGTGTGAATGTTAATCTTCAACCAAGGTCCATTGTATGGCCATACAGTATGTATGAATGTTAATCTTCAACCAAGGTCCATTGTGTTGCCACACTGTATGTATGAACGTTAATCTTCAACCAATGTCCATTGTGTGGTCAGACAGTATGTGTGAATGTTAATTTTCAACCTGCGGCCTGCGAGTCTAAGTTTGTGTTTACTAATCTAGTTGATTGGATTTAAATGTATGTTGATCTTCAACCAAGGTACATTGTGTGGCAAGACTGTATGTGTAAATGTTAATCTTTAACAAAGATCCATTGTGTTGCCCGACAGTCTGTGTGAATGTTTATTTTCAACCAAGGTCCGTTGTGTTGCCAAACAGTATGTGTGAATGTTAATCTTCAACCAAGGTCCATTGTGTGGCCAGACTGTATGTGTGAATGTTAATCTTCAACCAAGGTACATTGTGTGGCCAGACTTAATGTGTGAATGTTAATCTTCAACCAAGGTCCATTGTGTGGCCAGACAGTATGTGTGAATGTTAATCTTCAACCAAGTTCCATTGTGTGGCCAGACAGTATGTGTGAATGTTAATCTTCAACCAAGGTCTATTGTGTGGCCAGACAGTATGTGTAAATGTTAATTTTCAACCAATGTCCATTTTGTTGCCAGACAGTATGTGTGAATGTTAATCTTCAACTAAGGTCCATTGTGTGGCCAGACTGTATGTGTGAAGGTTAATCTTCCACCAAGGTACATTGTGTGGCCAAACTGTATATGTGAATGTTATCTTCAACCAAGGTCCATTGTGTGGCCAGACAGTATGTGTGAATGTTAATCTTCAACCAAGGTCCATTGTGTGGCCAGACAGTATGTGTGAATGTTAATCTTCAACCAAGGTCTATTGTGTGGCCAGACAGTATGTGTAAATGTTAATTTTCAGACAAGGTCTATAGTGTGGCCAGACAGTATGTGTGAATGTAAATTTTAAACCAAGGTCCATTGTGTGGCCAGACAGTATGTGTAAATGTTAATTTTCAGACAAGGTCTATAGTGTGGCCAGACAGTATGTGTGAATGTTAATTTTCAACCAAGGTCCATTGTGTGGCAGGACAGTATGTGTAAATGTTAATTTTCAGACAAGGTCTATAGTGTGGCCAGACAGTATGTGTGAATGTTAATTTTCAACCAAGGTCCATTGTGTGGCCAAACAGTATGTGTAAATATTAATTTTCAGACAAGGTCTATAGTGTGGCCAGAGAGTATGTGTAAATGTTAATTTTTAACCAAGGTCCATTTTGTGGCCAGACTGTATGTATGAACGTTAATCTTCAACCAAGGTCCATTGTGTGGCCAGACTGTATGTGTGAATGTTATTCTTTAACCAAGGTACATCGTGTGGCAAGACTGTATGTGTAAATGTTAATCTTTAACCAAGGTCCATTGTGTGGTCAGACAGTATGTGTGAATGTTAATTTTCAACCTGCGGCCTGCGAGTCTAAGTTTGTGTTTACTAATCTAGTTGATTGGATTTAAATGTATGTTAATCTTCAACCAAGGTACATTGTGTGGCAAGACTGTATGTGTAAATGTTAATCTTTAACAAAGATCCATTGTGCTGCCCGACAGTCTGTGTGAATGTTAATTTTCAACCAAGGACCGTTGTGTTGCCAGACTATATGTGTGAATGTTAATCTTCAACCAAGGTCCATTGTGTGGCCAGAGTGTATGTGTGAATGTTAATCTTTAATCAAGGTACATTTTGTGGCCAGACTGAATGTGTGAATGTTAATCTTCAACCAAGGTCCATTGTGTGGTCAGACAGTATGTGTGAATGTTAATCTTCAACCAATGTCCATTTTGTTGACAGACAGTATGTGTGAATATAAATCTTCAACCAAGGTCCTTTGTGTGGTCAGATAGTATGTGTGAATGTTAATCTTCAACCAATGTCCATTTTGTTGCCAGACATT
Source organism: Biomphalaria glabrata (assembly GCF_947242115.1). Lineage (NCBI taxonomy): Eukaryota > Metazoa > Mollusca > Gastropoda > Planorbidae > Biomphalaria > Biomphalaria glabrata. Next base: position 36,256,143 of record NC_074717.1, on the reverse strand, counting down.
ATGTGTGAATGTTAATCTTCAACCTAGGTCCTTTGTTTGGCCAGAGAGAATGTGTGAAAGTTATTCTTCAACCAAGGTCCATTGTGTGACCAGACAGTATATGTAAATGTCAATCTTCAACCAAGGAACATTGTGTGGCCAGACTGTATTTGTGAATGTTAATCTTAAACCAAGGTCCATTGTGTGGCCAGACAGTATGTGTGAATGTTAATCTTCAACCAAGGTCCATTGTGTGGCCAGACAGTATGTGTAAATGTTAATCTTCAACTAAGGTCCATTGTGTGGCCAGACTGTATGTGTGAATGTTAATCTTTAACCAAGGTCCATTGTGTTGCCAGACAGTATGTGTGAATGTTAATCTTCAATCAAGGTCCATTGTGTGGCCAGACAGTAAGTGTGAATGTTAATCTTTAACCAATGTCCATTATGTGGCCAGACTGTATGTGTGAATGTTAATCTTTATCCAAGGTCCATTGTGTGGCCAGACAGTATGTGTACATGTTAATTTTCAGACAAGGTCTATAGTGTGGCCAGACAGTATGTGTGAATGTTAATCTTCAACCAAGGTCCATTGTGTAGCCATACAGTATGTATGAATGTTAATCTTTAACCAAGTTCCATTGTGTGGCCATACAGTATGTATGAATGTTAATCTTCAACCAAGCTCCATTGTGTGGCCATACAGAATGTATGAATGTTAATCTTCAACCAAGGTCCATTGTGTGGCCACACTGTATGTATGAATGTTAATCTTCAACCAAGGTCCATTGTGTGGCCAGACTGTATGTGTGAATGTTAATCTTCGACCAATGTCCATTGTGTGGTCAGTTAGTATGTGTGAATGTTAATCTTCAACCAAGTTACATTGTGTGGCTAGACTGTATGTGTAAATGTTAATCTTCAACCAAGGTCCAATGTGTGGCCCGACAGTCTGTGTGAATGTTAATTTTCAACCTGCTGCCTACGAGTCAAAGTTTGTGTTTACTAATCTAATGCATCGGATTTAAATGTATGTTAATCTTCAACCAAGGTACATTGTGTGGCAAGACTGTATGTGTAAAAGTTAATCTTCAACCAAGGACCATTGTGTTGCCCGACAGTCTGTGTGAATGCTAATTTTCAACTAAGGTCCGTTGTGTTGCCAGACAGTATGTGTGAATGTTAATCTTCAACCAAGGTCCATTGTCTGGCCAGACTGTATGTGTGAATGTTAATCTTCAATCAATGTCCATTGTGTGGCCAGACTGTATGTGTGAATGTTAATCTTTATCCAATTTCCATTGTGTGGCCACACTGTATGTATGAACGTTAATCTTCAACCAAGGTCCATTGTGTGGCCAGACAGTATGTGTGAATGTTAATCTTTAACCAAGGTCCATTGTGTGGCCAGACTGTATGTGTGAATGTTAATTTTCAACCAAGGTCCATTGTGTAGCCATACAGTATGTGTGAATGTTAATCTTCAACCAAGTTACATTGTGTGGCTAGACTGTATGTGTAAATGTTAATTGTCAACCTGCTGCCTATGAGTCAAAGTTTGTGTTTACTAATCTAGTGCATCGGATTTAAATGTATGTTAATCTTCAACCAAGGTACATTGTGTGGCAAGACTGTATGTGTAAAAGTTAATCTTCAACTAAGGTCCATTGTGTTGCCCGACAGTCTGTGTGAATGTTAATCTTCATCCAAGTTCCCTTGTTTGGCCACACTGTATGTGTAAATGTTAATCTTCAACCAAGGTCCATTGTGTGGCCAGACTGTATTAGTGAATTTTAATCCGAGCGACGTAAGCGTTTTTTTTTCTCTTATAGACGTTATGAAAAATGTTTATAAAACAGTCTTTCCAAAATTAATTTTACGATAATGAAACATTTTTAATTGAGCTAGCCAGGAAAACCAGTGACTTGGCGGAATTTAGGTCATTGGTTAATATGCATGACTAAATGCATGTCGCATAGGACGTAATCATCTTCTTTTTTTGAACGTCTGTATTATATAAGATACGATAAGAATGACTGTTTCCAAGTTCTTTATCTTATTCTTGCTCGTCATCTCTCTCATTCCTTTCGGTATCTCTTTCGTTCTTTCTCTCTGTTTTCCTTTCTTTTTTTCATGTCACTTTTTAAAAATTTCTTTTTAAGGCCCTTGTTCGTTAAAAAGAAAAAGAAATGAATCCTGCTCTGATCAAGTTGGAATCATAAATTCTGACAAGAAACTAAAAGCGCAGGTAATTTTTAATTGTCATGTAATTAATTTTTTAGCACTTAGTATTTGTCACTATTAAAATTTTAAAAAATCCCCTTACTTTCTTTTAAATTAATAAGTAAATGAGTGAATTACTCTAGATATATAGCAACAGAGATTACAAAGAGAGTTAGTGTTATCACGCTAACTCAGAGGCTGTCCACATTGAATTGACTAATCGACCAGGAATATTCAAGTCATAGTCTTGTTTTGATCGTTGAAAGTAATAAAATAAAAAAAAAATCACTGGTCATATAAGTAATAACAATAATGAAATAAAGTTTATTTTTCTCTTTTAATGTTTAAATCTTTTAAAATGAAGTCAAATCAAACATAAGTACTTTTCAATTTTAAGTTTTTGTTTTGTATATGTAGAGTTTTGTAGAGTTCCCCTTTCAGACCGAGTGATCTATGGGGCAAATGATGTAAAGGTCGCTTAGGGTTAGAGGTTGAGGTGTCTCCATATATTTATTAAGCGTTCACTTTTATTTTTTTAAATAATTATTATCAACCTTTTCCATACATTCAAAATAATAAAATGTTCAATGTAATAAAGAGACTAAAAAAGTTGTATTCTTCTTAGAATAATATTTATATGTTATAGCCTGATACCAGGGCGCCACGGGTGTTGTGGCCTCTTTCGTGCGAAAATAAAATTCTTTTTCTTTTGTTTTTAGTATAAAAAAATTAATGAAGAATATTACGTGATTTCTTAATCTTGTATAGATATATAGCATGTAACGTCGCATATGTAAATAATGGAATATTAATTGCTAATCATTACATTATTCTAAATATAAGTTTTCACTATATATCTTGATCTGGGATCTCTTTAGTCTGAATTAGGTTGTCGTCGAGTTAAAGAGAATTGTGCGTTATAAAATATTCTCTTTTTTTTTAGACTTACAGCTAAAGTGAAGTTGGTATCGAAAAACTTTTTTTAGAAACTATTTATACTAGTTATGTCCTGCCACACACCTATTTACCCTATACATGGCCGTTGCCTATAGACAAAGCAAATATCCACTTGAATGAAACTGTGACACAAATATTTTGGAAAGAAGCCTTCTCAAATCCTGGCTGCCTGGTCGTGCGGTTTGCGCGTCGGACTGTCGTTCAGATTTATCGATGGTCCAGGGTTCAAACCCTGCCCGCTCTCATCATATATATATAAACGTTTAGTCTAATGTTTGGTCATATTGTATTTTGTTGCAGGTGTGTACCGAACTCGGGATGTTAACTCCATCGGTGGTCAAGATGGACGACAAGAAACAGGCAGAGCTTGCTGGAGATGGGAAGCCAAGGCCACAGATTCAGACGGTAAAAATTAAAAACCTGGTTGATTTTTTTAGGGTGTCTCCGGAATGTGTTCACAAATTTAATGAAACAAAAAGACTTGAAATTATTTGCAGCTTTTATATAAATATAAAGACGTTTAGTCTAATGTTTGGGCATGTTTTATTTTGTTGCAGGTGTGTGCCGAACTCGGGAGGTTGGCTCCATCGGTGGTCCAGATGGAGGACAATATACAGGCAGAGCTTGCCGGAGATGGGACGCCACTGCCGAGGCCACAGAATCAGATATGTGACATTATGTCTTTGAATGAAAGGGTAAGAGATGTTCGTCCCACATGTACATAGTCATAACTTTCTATTCCAGTCTTTTATTCCTCAGTGCGAAATACTAAAGCATCTAGGATCTAGCAGAAGACGCGATTAAGTTTTTTGTTTTTCTCGGAAGACTTGCTATAAAGTTCTTTGTTTTTCTAGTCTATAGTACTTTGTTCTGTGCTTAAAAATTGTTTTGCTTGTGTAACTTAAGTATTACAGTTGATACTATGGCTAGGTCAATCGCCATATGCCTTTTCCCAACATACGCAAGCAATTAGATACATTTCGACTAGAGCTGATTAAACAGCATTCCAATATGTTTCTACAACAAAAGGCACTGTTGTTAAAAATGAGGTTTATTAGTAGTCTCAACTGTCTACTGCAGACAATAACAAAATGTCATTATCCACTCGGTTGATTATAACAGTGGGGTATATTGTTCTTTTGGATTACTTAATTTCTGCCTTTAACCTGAGAGAGGTTTATCATGACATTTATTTATTCGAAGTAATGATTTGATAATGTCAATATTTCTTTCTTTCGTCCATGTGATCATTTGGCTTCTCTTGTTCTACCACCAACAGCACTTCTCAATTGTGTGAAGTGCGAGTCAGGGAGTAGATCGACCTCTGATGTTGGGACATGAAGTTGTGAATTATTATTATCACTAGTCGACCGGCGGCGGAGCATACGCCGCTATTTTGCAGAGCCGGCCTTAGGCCACTGCAACCTATGCGAGGGCTCCGCATTTTCATAGAACCCGCACTTTCATAGGACCTGCGCTAATTCAATGTGTATAAATTATTAAATTAAACAATTTTATAACTTAAAACGGATATCCCGCGCCCTCCTGTCGATTTACCAGGAGCTCTTGGAAATCTCTCAAAATTGCAAAATTTACGAAAACGTGCTTAAGATATACGGAAATATATATACAAAATTGTCATTTTGGAGTGTCTTTCAATATGGGAAACGCAAATCCTATGCGCATTAAATAAATAAGGCATTATGCATTAACCGTAATTGTGTAATCTGATTAAAGAAGCTTCTCGCGCCTCAAACTAATAAAGAATTACATAAGGTCAACGATTCTCAAATATAGATTGAAACATTTGGTAATTCTTGCTATTGAGCGTGATCTATGTAGGAAACAGAATTATTATGATATATTGTATGACTTAGCTACACGCAAGGCTCGTAAAGTACTTCTGTACGTAGTAAAAGATGAATAAAAAGCATAGACAAATTAATTTTCTAATACAAACTCTTAAAATTTCACTTATTAACCGTATCCCTACCCAAACTTGTCCCCCGTGAAATCAGTTTTGCTTAGGGCTTCACAATGGTTAAGTCCGGCCCTGTTACTTAGTGACCTGTGAATATACATGGTAGATTAATAGTTCTCTTTCCATGACTTCTTGGTCACAATGGTTAGGTCCGGCGCAGCTATTTAGTGATTGTAAAATGTTTGTTTGTAAAATGTTTTACATGTCTTCGATGTTCCTTCAGAGATGAAGATAGTTAACTTCCTAGGATGAAGGGGGGTGGCAGCGGGCAGGGTTTGAACCTGGGAATATTGATAAATCCAAAAGACAGTCCAGCGCGCAAACCGCACGATCAGGCAGCCATCCATAGTAAGGGTGAATAATACTAATACCTCTTTTTTTTTTTTTTTTGAGGTAACTCTATCCGCAGAAATAAAAGAGTGATCTTTTCTTTACTCCTTCTCGTCCAAACACTTGAGAAAAGAAGAGAATTATATATATACTAGCCTGACATTACCCGCGGCTTGCGAGTCTAAGTTTGTGTTTACTAATCTAGTGGATTGGATTAAAATGTATGTTAAACGTAGCTAATGATTCTTTCAAGTTTTTTCTCTTTCGCTACGAAAATAAAATTAGTTTTGCGAAAATGGGTTTACCCGAAGCCGATACATTCTTATCTATTAAAAACGAAAAGAGCGATAGCTTTGTTAAATGAATGGGATTATAAAGTGAACAATTAAACGAAATAATTTTTAGTACGCGATTCATGAATGAATATAGATCTAGGCCAATCTCAACCCGGCTTCGCAGCTTTCGTAAACGAATGCAGTCTATTAAAAATGCTTTAGAAAACCAAATTTGAATGTTTATTTGATCAAAATATGAAATGAATGGACATAAATTAATATGTTTATGTGTTAAAGTATAAAACTATCTGTGCTAAGAGAAGTTTTATCATCTTAGAGTTGAATTAGAGTTTTAGATCTAGGGATGGGATTATAAAGTAAACAATTAAACGAATTAATTTTTAGTAAGCGATTCATTTCGGTATTGTCTAATGAAATAATGTTTGCCAGGAAATCTGCAGTCACAGATATAACGAACTAATTAATTCAAAAAATGCTTTTGAAACACAAAATTGAAGGTTAATTTTATTATATAATAAAATCAATGGATCTTCTTTTGTATTTTCATGTGTCAAAGTAAAAAACTATCTGCGCAAAATGTATTTCTAAAAATTAGATCTAGGTCTAAATCCTTTCGATCTTTTCTATGTCAACATTGTAGACATGGCCTAGATCCATAAAATACTATAGCTGTAATAGAGTCGGACAACTTTATTTTTTGTTTAGGGTCTTAAGTTTGTTTTAGGGCTACAATACATACACTAAGGTCTAAGTTGGTACCTAAGAAACATTCCTGCCAAGTTTTATCAAGATTGGTCAAGCGGTTTTGATGTCTATAAGTAACATACATACACCTCACATTCTACTTTATAGTATAGATAGACTAGTCGTGGGTCTTAATATGCATGTCTCTGGATATAGAGTAACAGACTAGTTTGTGTGAAGCGTGGCCAAGAGGATAAGTACGCTTAAACTTAGTTTGGCTATGAAGTTGAAGGCTCGACACCCGATTAGTTTGACGTTTGGTTAGAAAGATTGCAACTACTTCCATTTTTCAGCCATATCTTAGGCTGTAACAAGAATCTAAACAAACCTATCAAGTCTCTGTTTCGTTAGTATTAAGTTGTCTAGGTATAAAAATATTACTTTCAATGTGTGTGTGTGTGTGTGTGTTTGTTACGGATGAATGTATGTATGTGCTTATAATCTATTTTTACTTATATATGTTAGTTTGAACAAATGCGCGAATGACCGGAAGTGTGTTTGTTATACATTGAAAATTAAAATAAGAAATGACGTCATCACCTAGATTGTGAACAGTTCGACTACAAAACTAATTAACTGCGACACCAAGTCATCCGTTGTACGAATCTATTGCAGTACTCAAATCTACGGTTTCACCTTACAGTTCTTAACTAAAAAAAATAACTTGGATTAGCGTTTTTTTTTAATGACATAACACCCAAAATTGAATTTTCAGAAGATTTCAATGATTTCAGGAGACTTTCAGAAGTTGCTGGAAAATTAGGAGGCCACGAGATCATTGGTCATTATGGTTTAGTTTAATAATTTGCTACTAGAATTCGTGAATGACCTATGAAAGTGCGTGGCCCACTGCGGCCGCATAAGTTGCAGTGGCCTAACTCGGCCCTGGCTCTTATTACGTACATTGACTATTTTTATTTTTTCAGGTTTGTCACGAATGGAAAAATCTGCCCTTACTTGTGATCATGAACATTTTCTCTTATCTAACTGATAATGAAATGAGAATTTTCTCACAAGTCTGTCAGAGTTGGTATACGAAATTCCTTCTTATATATTGGTGTACAAATCTAACATTACAATTAAAGCTTATTGATAATCGTTCTCTTGATCGAGTTACGGGACTAATATCCAGAAAAATCAGACAGTTAGAAATTTCATACGTTTGTAAGTATTTAAACTATTTAATGGTTTTGGAGATAACATTTTACAGATTCTTTGACCTTACTTTCATTTAATGTAGTTATTCTTAAAATGTGAAACATAAAAAAGTTAGGCGATTCTTTAGGTTTCATTTGAGACCAAAAAAACTTTCACACACAAAACTTATCTACTTTATATTTCTGTTACCACTAACTGAAATATTGATCAAGAGATCTCATAAAAAAGTCGTACTGATTCCTTTTACCTCCTAGGCTCTTGCCAAGAACCTGTTTTGTCTAATTCGCAACCTGAACCACTGTTATCCTCGAAAAATTGCAAACTTTCTATCGAGCCTTTGTATTTTATTTTCTTCAATTCCTCGAAAGTTTATTTACAAGGTATGAATACAAGTAGCGCAAAAAAAGAAATTATTGTATTTTATTTCTTTTCCCCTACAAACTAAAAAAAATGCAATACGTTACTTCCTTTTCCATATATACGCTGGACCAAAAAAAATAAAAAAATAAACCTAATAGCATTAAAATGATAGATCTGGATCAATTGTAATTTCACTACATTCACATAGGATCTAATAAACGTTTATAATTAATAGTGCCAAATGGATATTTATTTATTTATTTAGATAACACAAACACTAAATATAATGGAGCATTTAATTGGGGCCTTCAGACCTAAGACCCCGGACGCATGGGCTAGATATGGCCCAAGGCCGAGAGCACCGGGAGCCTCCACCATTTTCTTTTGTTATACCAAGCTAACGGTGGGGGACTCACCATAAATGTAACGGTCCCTTGAGGAACGGCGCATGGATTTTTGACAGGTTCATGGGGACTCTCTTTCAACTCCGCTCCGTGCAATGGGTTGTCTCTCGCTAACCCGTAAGCATCCCCACGGGAGTTTTGTTTTGCTACCTATTTAGCCTAACCACTTCCTCTAATGGTCGTTTCCACACGAGCGTCACGATGAGTCAGAGTAGCGTGCTCGCGGTGCCTAATACCTAAAGACAGTGTCACAGCATCCATGGCGCGAAGGGGTTCAATGAACCCGAGACCACGGCCTTTAGGGGCCCACAACCTGTGGAGTATCAACTAATTGCGCAAAGGGGTTCATTGCACTTTGGCCCATGACTCTTGACTAGTTGGGGCCCACGTAAGAACTTACGGATGTTACTAACGTCCTGATGTTCACGAATTAAAATTTCGACACAGCTTCTAGTTATTCAATTTTTTCAAAGCTTAATTTGTTTCTTTTTTTTTTTCTGTATTTAAAATATAAGGTCTCACGATTTTATACACTGGAAGGAGACTGTACGCAAATTGTCACAACAGTTGTGATTTTATAAATTTTTTTTATGAACTAATGAAGTAGATACCCATTTAGGATTCACTCAAGACATATTAAAAGTTGATCAACTTAGCTTATTTAAAAAAAAACAACTGCTTTGCGATCTTCAATGATGCAATACCCCCAAAAAGTAGCAATTAGAGAGTCATTTCTGGGCCTTCGTTTTTGTGAGAACCAGACGTCTGCAGAATAGGCTGAACAAATGCTCCAAGTAATGAATAATCTCCATTTATCCTTAAACAAATTGCGTGGCCAAAGCTTTAATGGTATCTCCAATTAAAGTGGATAGTAGGGCCATAATGGTCCTCGAGTATTGCTTCACCAAAAGAGGCCGCTTGCGCATTATGTTCCCTGTGCTAACCACGACTTAAAATAGATATTAAATGATTCCGTCAGCAGTGTTCAATGTGTTGCAGATTTCTATGACTTGGTATGTGTTTTTGGCTCATACCACTCAAGATGGGCGCGTCTTGAATCCAATAGGAAGAGAACAGCGTATAGTACACTCAAATACCCTTGCCCACAAGGTGGTCATCAAGGAATGATTCAGATATTTCGATGTACTAAAGCTGTTACCATAAATTACTTTGTGTTTCTCAAATGAAAAAAGAACGCCTGGGAGTTGCAGCACTTACAGGAAAATAAAAATTGCTTATTGTCGAGTAGGAAAGTGTAAGCGCAATCAGCGTTATGTATGAAATGTTGAAAAATGAGGAGCAAGATCCACATACAGCAGAAAGTAATAGAATGTTTTTTGGATAAAAATACCCATACATTTAGTTTACTCAATTGTTATGTCACACTATACATTCATCTTATTTGAGGGAGAGGGGCCTACCAAGATATTCTTGAACCCGGGCCCACGGTTACCCTGCTATGCCACTGCCTCAAGAGGATTCATGAACCAATATGATCAGTTCACATTACCTAGTAGCGGGTATAGCTCTAAAGGTAGTCTATGAGATTTATCGCCAGTAACAGTCCCCATGTGACTTTAGTGTTAATAACGAGCTCCCATGAGACTTATAGCTAGATTTAGGTATTTGAGATTAACAGATCAGTATTAAAGGTCTGCTTGCACGTTCGTCCAGAGGTACATTGGTCCCTACTTGTATTTCCTAGGTTATTAAGTATAACCTCCAGGTATACAATTAAACTAATATATGCAACACAAGACTTAAAGCCGCAGGTAAACATATATACAAAGTTTATTTACATTAGTAAAATAAATGTGTAAATAAATGTCTATCAACTCACAGGTCTTCTCAACACAACAACAAAAGATACACATACAAAAATAGTATGGTACACCGCTCTAGTCACATGTTACAACTATCATCTATGTAAATAAATAGCCATCAACTCACGTCTTGAACACAAAATAAAAGTTACACTTTCAAAAAAGTATGGCACACCGCCCTAGTTATATAATATAAATACTATTATCACACTCTGGGAATCACAGATCAGTGTAGAAAAATGAAGGTCACAGGCCTCAGGTCAGTACACGACCACTTTTGGCCACTCTGGGGTTACAAGCTTCAGGCTGACACAGCCACTTTTAGCCAAAAAAAAAACAACAAAAGGGTCATGATGAACTATAGGCTTCAGGGAAACCTATGAGCCTAAAGCTTCATAGAATCCCACCTATTGACATCCGTTCGGTAAAACCTACCTGATGATTAGAATACAGAGTTGAATCCCTCAGAGACAATCTCACGTAACTCTCGCATATATATATATATATATATATATATATATATATATATATATATATATATATATATATATATATATATATATATATAGCTCCTTCTATCTCGGAAGACAATGGATGCGCCCAGATGAGTCAATGACTTTGGTTTCGTCTTGAGATGGGGCAGAATCTGGAGTGTCTGGTCAAGCCAATTCTAAATCAGCAGAGTTTGCCACAGTCCTAGGGCTTGCTGACAGGGAAGCTTTCTTTTTCTTTCTCTTGGCCGATGCAGCTTCAATTCTTTTGCATTCAGTTCGTACCAGCACGTACAGTCTGTCTCCATGCTGTCCGGTCTTGGGATATCTCCTCCCACATACTTTGGTCGATGCCCGTGGCTCTCATGTCTCGCTTGCAGAGATCTCTGTATGTTAGTCTTGGTCCGCCCTTGGGTCTGGTTCCCTCTGCAAGCTTAGTGTATAGGATGTCTTTAGGGATTCATCCATCTGGCATGCGAGTGACATGACCGAGCCAGCGTAGTCTTCTCTGTTGAAGGAGAGCAAAGATACTGTCGTTTAAATGTATCAATAGTCCCGAGTTCAAACCCTGCCCGCTCACATCCCCTTTCGTCCTGCGGGAGGCTTGGACTAGGAAGTAAACTATCTTCAACTCTGAAGGAACATCCGAAACATGTAAAGTATTTTACAAACAAACATTTTACAAACACTAAATAGAAGAGCCAGACTTAACCATTGTGACCAAGAAGTCATGGAAAGAGAACAATTAATATACTATGTATATTCACCCGTCACTAAATAGCAGGGTCAGACTTAACCATTGTGTAATCCCTATGCGAAATGGATTTCGCGGGGCCACGTTTTGGTATGGAAGCGGATAATAAATGAGATTTAAGAGTTTTTATTAGAAAATAAATTCGTCTATGCATTTTATTCATTCTTTACTACGTACATAATTACTTTACGAGACTTGCGTGTACCAAAGTCATACAGTATATCATAATAATTCTGTTTCCTATATAGATCCCGCTCAATAGTAAGAATTACCAAATGTTTCAATCTATCTTCGGGAATTGTTGACCTCAAGTAATTCTTCATTAGTTTGAGGCGCGAGAAGCTTCTTTCACCAGATTACACAATTACGCTAATGCATAATGCGCTTCTTATTTATCGCGCGTAGGATAGGCGTTTGCCAAATGGAATGACACCCCAAAATGACAATTTTTGTATATATATTTCCGTATATCTTAAGAACCTTTTCGTATATTTTGCAATTTCGGGAGATTTCCAGGAGCTCCTGGTAGATCGACAGGAGGGCGCGGGAAATCTGTTATAAGTTTTAAAATGGTTTAATTTAATAATTTATACACCTAGAGTTAGAGCGGGTCCTATGAAAGTGCGGGGCCTACGCATAGGTTGCAAAGGCCTAAGGCCGGCCCTGCAAAATAGCGGCATATGCTACGCCGCCGGTTGACTAGCAATATTTAAATTTACATAATGGATGCAAAATAATTGCTCAATTCTTTGACAGCTGATCCACAAGTCTATTTAGCCAGCTGGTCCGCCTCCAAAGCACTCCTGATTATTCTTCAAAAAGTGATTTGTTCAAAGGCTACAGACATTGAACATATGTGTATTTTTAAGATAGGACACCTTTTAACTAATTTTTTAAATGAAAAAAATTGGGACTTGGCTATTGCATTATGCAATGTTATCAAAACACAAAATAATCTATTGACACTAAAATTAGAAACAATACACATGGATAATGCACAAGGTAAGAATGTAATATTATTCTATCTATCTATCTATCTATCTATCTATCTATCTATCTATCTATCTACCTACCTACCTACCTACCTACCTATCTGTCTACCTACCTACCTACCTACCTATCTACCTACTACCTACCTACCTACCTACCTACCTACCTACCTACCTACCTACCTATCTACCTACCTACCTACCTACCTATCTATCTATCTATTTATCTACCTACCTACCTACCTATCTACCTTTCTACCTACCTACCTATCTATCTATCTATCTATCTATCTATCTATCTATCTATCTATCTATCTATCTATCTATCTATCTATCTACCTACCTAACCTACCTACCTACCTACCTACCTATTTATCTATCTATCTATTTATCTATCTATCTATCTATCTATCTACCTACCTACCTACCTACCTACCTACCTACCTACCTATTTATCTATCTATCTATTTATCTATCTATCTATCTATCTACCTACCTAACCTACCTACCTACCTACCTACCTACCTATTTATCTATCTATCTATTTATCTATCTATCTATCTATCTATCTATCTATCTATCTATCTACCTACCTACCTACCTACCTACCTACCTACCTACCTAGCTACCTATCTATCTACCTACCTACCTATCTACCTACCTATCTACCTACCTACCTACCTACCTAGCTACCTAGCTACCTATCTATCTACCTACCTACCTACCTATCTACCTACCTACCTATCTATCTATCTATCTATTTATCTACCTACCTACCTACCTACCTACCTACCTACCTACATATCTATCTGTCTATCTACCTACCTACCTACCTACCTACCTACCTACCTACCTATCTATCTACCTACCTACCTACCTATACCTACCTATCTATCTATCTGTCTATCTACCTACCTACCTACCTACCTACCTACCTACCTACCTACCTATCTATCTACCTACCTACCTATCTACTTACCTACCTACCTACATACCTACCTACCTATCTATCTACCTACCTATCTATCTATCTATCTATCTATCTATCTATCTATCTATCTATCTATCTATCTATCTATCTATCTACCTACCTACCTACCTACCTATCTATCTATCTATTTATGTGTACTCTTTGTCTCCTTTCTCTTTCTCTATCTCCTTTTCTGTCTATCCATCGGTCTATCCACCTATCTATCTATCTTTCTAATCTATTAAAAGTGATAATTTTTTGAAAAATCTTCTTACATATATAATTTAAAAAATTAAATGGTTCACTTTCGGAAAAAAAATAGCATCAGAACTTTGAATGATCTAAAATACCATGATGTCCGATTTTTATTTTCTCTTCTAGTTTCTTAGATCTAAACGGACGGATGGACAAACTAACACAAACTAATAGCGTCTTTTCCCCTTTTGGGGGCCACTTATAAAATACAAATCGGCTTCTCTTAAATCGATCCTGGAAATATTATCACTAATTAAAAACAAATGCACAGGTGGTTTAAACACAATCCGAACTCTAAGCAACAAGAAGCTTTCGATGATATAAATGAGCTATTCACTATGAACGAACATGGTGAAGTAACCTAGCTTCGATGTAATCATGCTAGAGTTTCTAAAACAGATCCAAACTCTACATGAACTGCTCTTCAAATGTTAGATAAAAGGTTCTGAGCCAAAGGATATGCCAGATACGAAGATCGTCATAATTTCAACAATTACAGATTAATTTTTCTACTAAGTCTTTGCCTGAGTTATACTACCTAGGCTTCGAAAACATGCTGTTCAATTGTTGATTAGGGTCATTGTCTTATATCTCCAAATTGCAGGTAGACAACTAAACCTCTGTGGGCATATTTTTTACTAATAAAACTTTAAATATGTAGTGATGGGTAAAAGTTAACTAAAAAATTAGAAACTTTTAGTTTAACTAAAAAAAAATTAGTTAAGGCCATTGTTTAACTAGAAAAAAAAGTTTAGTTAAAATCGTAGTTTAATTATTATTTTTTTTTAGTTACTAAAAAGTTTAATTAAAATAACTTTTTAACTTGTGGTCAGGGTTGAAACACACTCACTGTTTTCTGGTCATGTGATATCAATAACTTTGATTATCAAAAAAAAAAATGATGCAGTTAACAACTATTTAGACAGTCTGCATTTGAAGAGGGTAAAGTAAGATGCTGGTAGAAGTTATGGGAGTAAATATTTGCACTTGAAAGTAGCAGTATTATAAAATGTTAAACATTTTTTTGCCAAAAGCTTCTATGCAGTAATATGAATGAGGTTGTTCCGAATTTTTTTGTGAGCCACGTGGAGGTGTTTAATTTCTGTTTCTAGTGGGAATCTGATTAGTGAGTTAGGTCAATATTTAGTGGTTTTAATCAATTCATTTGCGGCAAACAATATTTTTTTAACGGCAGGAACATCAAGTACATCCTTTTATAGTCTTAAGACTTATTATTGAGATCTATTAAGTCTAAATCAACAGCTAGGCCTATAGAGATCTAAATGCATTAGGGCTGATTAGGGTAACCAACTCTAGAAAAAAAAATCTTAATCCACACCCTCTCTGACCATAAAGTAAATAGACTGTGTCCAACTGATTATAACAACCTGGTCAGCTAGACATACACAGGACCACATGTAGGCCTAGTGTACTGTACGTGTGTAGTCGATAATACTGTAAGACCACCCTGCATTAAGCGTTATTATACTAAAATAGTTATACACCCTCCCTTCCCTGAAAGTAAATAGAAGGTGTGTCCGACTGATTTTAACAACCTAGCTAGATAGACGTACGTAGGTCTATATAGTGTACTAAGTTTTTTTTTCCCTTTCGCATTTAACGGTTATGTAATCTCTGTGGCATTTTACGTCTCGAGAGAAGATCTTTTCCCTTTGCAACTTCTTGTGTGACTAAAGAGGCCAATCCTTGATACACAGCTGCGGTCACAGGTTGGGCATATAAAATCACCAGGCGCCGTTGTATTTTCACCCTTCTTTCTGCTTCTGTTATGTAATATGTAATAACAAAAATAAATATAACTTTTATAATAATAATAATAATAATAATAAAAACTCGACCCTGGCAGCACCAGAGAATGACTACTCGTTCATTTCTAACATAATAATAATAATAATAATAATCTTTATTGTTCGTATGGAAATTTGTCTTACAATTTGTGCATGACACTAATGATATTTAATGATATTTAAGCAAATTTTACTCGCTATCAGAACAAGTTCTCCTCCTCATCATCATCAAACTCCATTTAAGTGAGGGCTTGAGAGGCTCAGATCCTCTCTTGCAAAGCCCTGGACAGAAACCCTGCTGTCTTGCGTAGTGCATACATGTCACCATACAGGTCGAGACTTTTTAGTTTCCTAGACCTGTCGAGACGGAGATCAGCAAGTCTGGGACAGTCATACAGAATATGAGGCACGGTTTCCTCTTTTTCCCCGCAGCGGGGGCACCGTGAATCGAAATTTGGCATTAGCCGTGAGAAATATGAGTCCTCACATAAATGCATACAGGAGTCGTCTCCCGATCTTAGCCCAGCTTACGACAGCACCGCTTATCTGGCATCGCTCTACAAGACTAACATTAAACTAATGTTCTCTCTCTACAACTAAAAATAATAAATCCCTTTCTATATCACACACACACATACACACACACACTCCGTAACATATGGTTAGCCCAGATCTCTGAGAGATCCTCAAACGATATCGTATTCCGACTGGTAAATGGAGAGGTGTGGAAACATGAATGCAGTTGTGTTTTGCGTTCATTGATCTGGATAAGATCTTCGATCCAGTCAGCAGAGCTAATCTTGTTACATTTTTACTGAAATTGTATATGCCGTTTGTCTAAGCTTCTAAGGTGTTTCTTTTTACCTAACTATGCAATTAAATGATGTCTGCGTCGAAGTTTAAGCATTGCTATGTGCTTTGGCCTCAGTCTTCTTCGCTTCCCTAAAATCTGCAAGGACTGTAATAAAACCTAACCTGCTATAATACCATTCTCCATCATCTTAGATAAAAACAATCTAGAAGCCATGCATAAACCGATGACATATAATAATTATCTAATTGATATAATTTTTCAGGGAAATAAACATTTTAAAATAATAAAAAAAAATGCCCCCCTTCCTTTAGCTTAGTGTTAAATAGTATGAGAACCGCGGTGTAGTTCACACGACAATTGGAAAAACTATTTTATAATTGTTGTTTTAAAGAATGTTCCATTTATATGCATACTAAATAGATTTTTTTTTTCTCTTTGAAAATAAAAGTAAATATTTTTTTAAATAAATATAATTTTTCTATTTTTAATATTTTTTAGGCATTTTAGTTCTAAAAACCATAAAATCGTGTCTAAAGATAAAAGAATTAAGCTTCATAGAGATCTTCAAGCAGTCAATGGTAGACGAAGAGGTGATTCAAGAAATCAAAGAATGTATTCAAAATTTACCTGAGCTTAAAGGTGAGTAGCAAATCTGTCTATATCCGACCATTCATATGTCTATTTTTAGTGCCTATAGCTCATTCATCCATCTATCCAGATATCTATCTATCTATCGATCTATCGATCTATCTATCTATCTATCTGTCTATCTATCTATCTATCTATCTATCTATCTATCTATCTGTCCTTAGTCTATCTATCTGTCTATATGTCTGTCTGTCTGTCTATCTATCTATCTATCTATTATCTATCTATCTATCTATCTATCTATCTATCTATCTATCTATCTATCTATCTATCTATCTATCTATCTATATATATATATATATATATATATATATATATATAGATATATATATATATAAATATATATATTGTTACGTATTTCTGAATCTTCTGGCTAGATGTATTAGTTGGCACACAAATAAAAACACTTTAAAGAACTTGACGACTAAACTTTCAGCTTCATATAACTTTAATGACTATTAACTCTAACATTACTGTAAAATGTAGCGTAGAAGACTGTACAATATCTGTCAGTTTACAGTTAGCTATACTTCGTTGCACTGCATCTCTTCACTTCGTTGCAATTCCTCTCTTCTCAACTTGCATTGAGCCGTATTCCACAGAACAGACCAACGACACACTTCCCAGTGTCGCTCCAGGTCTCCCAAAGCTGAACCAAGTCGTACTCAAGTCTACCGAATCAGAGCCGCACACGTCTTACATCGACTGTATCGACTGTAACGGCTCAAGTCCACTGTAGTTCGCTGTATAGACTTTAACGACAGTAGTCCACTCCAGTTAACTCTACCCTAGTTAACTTGCATTGAGTCGTACACATTTCTCTTCCACAGAGCCGCACACGTCTTACATAGTCTGTATCGACTGTAACGGCTCACTCACGACTCCATACGACTCACTTTCACATTAACTCTCTGGCTTATATAGAGTCCCTAATCGCTTGTCCAAAGTTGCACAAACACGGCTAGTATCCTCTGAAATAACACGTGAGGAAACGTCACATCCTGTCTTTATTTATACACGTAGATTCCAGAAAACACTCGATGTAGTGTCATCAAGTCGGGGTCACACGTAGTGACCTTTATCTGTCACTGTTCATTAGTAACTGTCCCCCTACTTAGATCTGTTCGTCCCCTGGAACAACACGTGTGGACACGTCACATCCTGTCTTTGTTTGTACATGTAGATTCCAGGGAACACTAGCTGCTTTGTCATCTCGCCGGGGTCATACGTTGACCTCTACCTATCACTGTTCATTTGTAACAATATATATATATATGTACTCTTTCTCTCCTCTCTCTATTCCCTTTTTTAAAATATCTATCAACTCTCTTTCTCTCTATTAACACTTCATTAAACACGTAATAAATAACAAAAGACTTTTATAACTAACTAGTCGACCGGCGGCGTAGCATAGGCCGCTAATTTGCAGGGCTAGCCATAGGCCACAGTTACCTATCCGACCGCAGTGGGCCCCACACTTTCATAGGACCCGCATTTATTCTATGTGTAAATTATTAAATTAAACAATTTTCAACTTAAAACAGATTTCCCGCGCCCTCATGTCGATTTACCAGGAGGTCAACAATTCTCAAAGATAGATTGAAACATTTGGTAATTCTATGTAGGAAACAGAATTATTATGATATACTGTATGACTTTGCTCTACGTAAAGCTTGTAAAGTAATTTTGTACGTAAAGAACGAATTTATTTTCTAATACAAACTCTTAAATTTCACTTATTATCCGCTTCCCTACCCAAACCAGGCCACGCGAAATCCATTTCGAATAGGCCCTCACAATGCGTCCGGCCTTGCTATTTAGTGTTTGTTTGTAAAATGTTAAGTCCTGGCCTGCTATTTACATATATATATATATATATATATATATGCATAGTAGATTACTTAGATTAGTTCCTAGTCCAAACCTCCCGCTGGACAAAGGGGGGTGGGATTAAACAACAGTCAAGCGCGAAGCCAGTCATCCGTATTGTGAAAACTACTCTTGTTTTCTCGTGGACTATCCGCAGAAATAAGAAAGTGATCTTTTCTTTACTTCTTGTTTAAACTCTTGAGGGAAGAAGAGAATTATATAGAGAGATTCTTTAAAAGCCAACATACGATAAGCAGCACGATAGTAGTGATTAAATGTAAATATCTGTGAACACGTTTTGTTAAACGTTGGATTCACTGTACCGGGCTGATTTTAATAACGCTAAACAGCAACGCACTGACTGAAACAAAGTCTCTTTATATAACCTCTACCACTACAATTTATTCTCTAAAGTCAAATGGATAGAAATAAGTATTACAGAAAATGCCTGTCCTAATCCCATGACCACGTTACAGTTCATTTACACGTGAATTACGAGCCGCGGGCCACATGCGGCCCGCCGGAATGTCTTATGCGGTCCGCCGACACCTACAGAAATCAGATATACAGATGCCACAGTATATACAAATAAAAATGCAAATATATTTTAAAATATATCTTTATAAATTATTGAAACTGTCTCATTATAAAATGTTTCAAGTAAACAAAGATTATGCTTATTGGCTATACTTCAATACACTCAGTCAAAGACACAATCTCAAGTCAGTATATATTCAAAGCTATAAAGAACTGTGTTGAGTGTTGGGTAGGCTTGGAACAACTGATGGAGCTCGATCTTTGACTGAGAATATTTTTTTTTAAATATCCCAACCATAAACTCTAAACAGGCGGCCCGCCATTCCTATTTTTTTTTAATGCGGCCCTCGATACAAAAAGGTTGCCCACCCCTGCTCTGGAAAAATTCTTCTGGTCCAGAGTCATTTTCATTATGCCCTGTCTATGTCTGCTCTATTTAAGTTGTTAGTAAACAAATGTGGCGAGGAAAGGGGGGGGGGAGGGCTAGCTAAAGCATGTGACCATTGACCACTAGGGTGGTAAATTGCATACTCCCTAAAGGGTTACTCTCTCTTGATACCACAAGAGATAAATTTTATTTGGTTAAGTCATTAAAAAAAGGGTCTATTCACAGTTAAAATAGTAAATATAGAAATTTAATGACGAAGAGGCTATATCGATATGCACCCATAATTTGCATTCTCATAAAATTGTGAGAGTGGGGCATAAATCAAAGGTTGCCCCGTCAGACCTGGTAGGTTAGAGAGTTAAGAGATGGTTAAGTTTAAATTTCCAGACAGCAATTTAGCAAGCTATAGGGATGCGTACCATGACGTAGCAAGTCGAATAAGGAAAGTAGAGATCATTTTCCTTAGGCTACAGCCTGTTTGGGCAAGCCAAGCCATTGGATTTGAAACAAAAGACACCTAAACACTATCGTCATCTTTACAGAGAGATATGTGTGCGAGATATAGAAGTCATTTGCTAAAATTAAGAAAATGCTATATGTGTGTCATCAAAAATGACTAAGACTAATTTTAGTAGTCAATGACAGAGATCTTTGCACAAACAATGAAATTTCTATACCGAACTTCATGAGGTTGTGACCGAACAGCGCCTGAGGCTTGCGGGACATGTCCTAAGACTTAAGACAAAATAAATTAAGCATACCAAGAGTAGCAATGAAATGAAGGCTAATACGAGAAAACGCTAACAATGACGTCCGAGTATAACGTGGCGCCACACATTCATGGACGTCTAGGTGGACACCAGGTGGAAAGAGGATTTAGACAGTGACAGTGACAAATCTATTTGCAAGACAGTTTAACGATTAATGCACTGAACGGTGCGGGAGGATGTAAGTCGGGCATTGAAATTTAATTAAATATATCTACCTATTTACTTGACCAACATTTCTGCCATTTTGTAAATTAGAATACTATTTTATTGACATGCTATTGCAATATTTATCTTTTAAAATCATTTTATTTTGTACAGATTTAACTATATCTGTTGAATACATCGATGAAGCCTTATTGAATTCGTTGAAACTACAGCGCCTAACTCTTGCTGTGAACACATTTGTATCATATAGTATTTCTGATAACACCTGGCATAACTTTTCATGGCTGAATTTAGACACTAATATTTATGTTAAATTTCTGGTAAATATTTATAATTGATGAGATGATATATGAGTCTCATTTTCATAATATAGTATAGAGTATAAAGACATAGTTTATAGTGTAAATATTTGTAAATCTCTCTCTCTCTCTCTCTCTCTTTGATTGAAAGGGAAATACTAAGACCAGCGTGTCAGGATTTCTCTATCTCTTAATAGTTTGGTCCCATCAGTGGCCATCAGCATTTATTAGAAGAGATAGGTTGACGCCGAGTATGCAAATGGACTGCTTTTGTTTAGGTTAGATTCTATTAGAGAGGTGTAATTTAGACAATCTTCTATTGAATCTTAAGCCACTATTCACCCTTTGTTTTCTAGTCTGGCCAACTTTAGCTTACTTGGCATGCTACCCTGCCTCATAGTGGCGCCCGTATGAAAGCGGTCGTAATAGGAAACGATTAGGCCAGACGGGTAGCGAAACAAGACTCCCGTGGGAGGGCCTAAGGGACTACTAGAGTATTCCCATTGCACTATGCGGGGTTGTAAAAGAGCCCCCACAACCTTGTCAACAATCCAGGCTCCGTTTCTCAATTGTTCGTTTCGTAAATGGCGTGTGCCACACAGTTAGCCTGGTATAGAATTGGACGAAGGCAGTGGTTCCCGGTGTACGCGGCCTTTGAACGAGTCTCTAGTCCGTGAGTTTGGAGTGACGGTGCCATATAGACACTCGTAATAATCTTTTGCAACCTTATGTATACAAAATTAGTAATAGACAGAAAAAGTGAGTTGATATAAGCTTTGCAATAACATTTTCTATACAAAGCTTATTTCAACTCACTCTGTCTGTCTGGTCAAAAGTTTAAACACGATATTTCAAGCTGAAATTTCGCACATTTATTTCTTTTACATGACCACATAACAATCAATTTAAAAACAACAACTAGTTAATTAACTATAGGTAATAAATTATTTTGTTTGGTATCTCGAACAATGGAAATAATCTGTGCTTGACTGAAGTTATGGTATAAGATAAATTAGTCCCCTCGTCGTCTGAGACTTAGTGAACACAAACATGAAATAGAAACAATAGATAACTATATAATCTTCCATGTCCATAGGCTCTTTGCTAGCAGAGTGGTTACAGCGTTGGCTTGAGTAGCCTGAGAAGAAAACATTTAAAAAGCAACCACACAGATACCCCGTTTATTCTCCCTCTACCACATTTCAACTGGTCCAGACAAGTGATAGGATAATAGAGTATTGAGAAAGCTAAAAGCATGAAATTGTCCTAAACAAAAACGTTTGCTAAAAATGTTTTCAATCACACAGATTTATTATTGTTAGTCTAGTTATATTACAAATCTAATTATATGACTAATCCAAACTAATCGATACTGTTGTAAATCTAATGCAAGGATTCAACGAAATGAAGGTGATAATAATAGCCGATGTATTTATTTTCAGCTAGTATTAACAAACAAGCATGGACTTCAGCTATTAAGTCCCATAGCGTCTTATGTTAAGTTCCACCAGTTCTTTTCTATCTAAATACCAGTACAGACCACACTTCCCAGTGCCGCCACAGGTCATCAATACAATCCACAGATTGCACAAGGAACGGCTCTTGATCCTTGACAGCTCCGACTCCAATAGCTTGCCGCGGATCCCTATCAACATGTCTTCTGAACACACTACTGCTTGTGTTTAATGGTTCTCTAATGCGCACCCTTAGTGTAGCGCGGGAGCGGAGTTACAACGTTACACTTGATTAATATAAGCTTTGTTGTCGTTTTTTAAAGTATTTTTTAAAATTTTGCTTGTTCCATTTTAAGGACTTTCACTTTGAGATCAACAAAAAAGAAATGGAAACTCTTCGTGCGATCTATCCCGATGGTGTGAAATTTACAATAAACAAAGAATCTGTTAATATGGAGAAATTTCATAAAGCAGGCTTAGCACTAAAAGTTTGTAATATTTACTTGTAAACTTTACCACATTGTAAATTATTGTATCTTTTATCGAAATTATAAAAAAAAAAACACATAATTTTTAAAAGCTTCTTTCAAGAACAAGGCTGATATAAGGAGAAAACTTTGAATTCACTGCAATTTCTCTCAATACTGAAACGTTTATTTCCCTTTTAATCACAACTTATTGATAAGCTATTTTTTTTGTTGTTGTTATTGTCATCGTCTATGAATGTTTCTGTAAAATTTCAACTTCATCAGAGAATGGGTGTGTGAGCAAAAACGTGTAAGAGATTTTACGAACGATTTAAAATAACATTTAGTAAATTGTTGTCTATACATGTGATATTTTCCTTTACTTTATCCAGAACAGCGTAAACACAATGGTTCTAGAAATGGATGCCCTGACAGATGATTTGCTAAGTCAAATAATATCTTCTATTAAACAGTAAGTACATGTAAATATATGAAGTAGGTAATATTTTTATTTATTTATAAAAATAATTAGTATGCGCTCTACACTGTCTTCTCGAGCACAAAACTTTATCTTCCTTAACCCTAGGATGTAATAATGTTCAATCCTTAAGGAAAATCCGTAACTTATATGACCAATAAAAAAAAATGCTCTTAGGAACGGCATCCAATTCGGCTGGTAAGATTGAGTCAAATGAGTCATTTTGAATTAAACTACTACCCTTAATACGGTAAAATCCTAAAATATTCTACTATCGTAATATTTTCTTACAAAGGGGTCCCAGTTAACGTTACGACTGGTTTCCGCATTTACATTTCAAAATATTGTCTACAAACCTTACATATGTATTACTAGCTTAACATATTTTCTGTAAAAAAAAATTAAAGCCTTAATCTGCAGATCTATAGATGTGGTGAATTTTCACACTTATACATGGAATTAATTTAGCAATAAACTAACATTACATTATGATTATGGGCCGTGTATACACGTTAGGATTTTCATTTGTTTGAACAAAAAGTTATCCAATCAAATTAAGTTTGGGTCAGTTTGCATATATTAATGCCAGGGCCGATTTAGACATTCAGTCTGCCTATGACATTGACCATTAGCTAGCCTGGAGATCTTGGGAAAGAATTAAAAGTTTTCGATGTAACATTAAAGATATGTGATTATTTAACTAAGCATGCAATTATTAAAGTTAATTTTATTATTTCTAAAATAGGTACCACAGATTAACAAAACTGATCATAGAGATTCCCGCAGAAGAAGAACCAATAATGATTCATTATTTAGAAAAGCATAATGTGACATATCCAGAAATTTTCATCAACAAAGCAGAATGGAAAGCTGAAAGATCAGGGATGATGAATTTTTTGTCTATAATTCGCAGAAGTTTGTTTCTCTAGAAACAAAAAAAAAAAATTACAGTACATGTTTAGATATATTCTTCCAAATCTCTCCTTATCATCCAATTACAGATAAATGAGAACTAATATCTTTATGGCATGAAATTATTTACCATACTATTTCTTATTCACATTATCCACATTTCATACACAATTTCTATATTTAGAATTGATAATTAATATGCTTGAATACGATTATGCAACCAGATGTGTGTCATTGTAGAGAAAATAATCACTACATCTCTATTAAGGAGTTAAATTAACTATTACTCTCTTTGGACTTTCATTGGCACTTATTAAACTATTTCTACATTCTAGAACAAAATATTTACATCTAACATAGATAATCAATAGACATTTCAATGTAACTATTTAAAAGTTAAAACATTTACATTATAAAATTCTAACATTGCTATTATTTTTAGAAGTTGCAATTTATGATTTACAGTTGTGTTTAAATATTTATTTTTAATGTTTAATATTTAATAATGAATGTCTAAATAGTAAATGTCTGAATATCTACATTAGGAAAACGTTTGGTGATCTTACTGGTCTGCCATAAAGTGTAACCACTGGAGCTAGGCCGTATTGTGTTACAACAGGTGCTGTACTAGCAATCGCAGTCTCGGGTTCTGTAACTTGCGTTTCGTAGGATGTATCAGAATTGTCCCATTCAAATACATCTGGAGTCTCGTTTGGTCTGGAAAATGTCTTTTCTATTTCTTCTGTTATGATCTTGGCGTTGAAGCTTCTGAGATGACAGTGGCTGGCTTCCATTGACTTCCAGGATTCTTTTGCCTAAAGACCTTGTTTCCAGGATGAAACTGATGTCTTTCAGTGCGTTTAGCAGTTCTGTCATAATATTTTCTTTGAACATTTTTTCTCCTTCTCTATACATCAGCCATTTCTTTCTGGTCTGGATCTTGTGGTCTGAGATAAGTATTTGTTGTCGGAATATTAGTTCTCAAACGTATGCCCATGAGCAGCCTTGCTGGTGAAGGTCTATCTGGACTTGGGGCATTTCTGAACTGTAGCATGGCTAAATATGGGTCTTGACCAGATGTTTTAGCTTCTTTTTTTAATTCTTCTCGAAGTGCCGCTGGAACCTTTCTTGCTGCATGTACCACTGGTCTTATGTTTGGATCAACTTCTTTCAAGCATCCAAGGCCAGTAAAAACATCAGCATAGTTGTTAAATGTTTCATCGTCTAAAAAATCTACTCTCTGAATAAGGTTCATCTGCTGGCAACCTGGTAGACCCAAAATTGGTTTGGAGTGTGTATCTATTACTTGAAACTCTATCCATGCAGTTTTTTCTTTTACTGAACATTTAATGTGTGTTTTGCCAACAACCTTTAAATGTTCACCACTGTATGTAGTAAGTCTTGATGATGACTTCTGGAGTTTCTTTCTTCTAAGTTGATTAAAAATTCTATAAGGAAGAATGTTGACTTGTTCTCTTGTATCCAATGTAAATGTTATATGTTTGTTTTCTAGAGTGATAACTGTATTCCACTCATTACATTGGTTTTTTAAACCTATACTGCCAATTAAAGAAGTTTCAGACTTGGTATCATCTGTAGCTTCAGTCTTGTAATTGATGAATTGGATGTCATTTGATCTGCATACATTAGAAAAATGGTTCATTTTGTAGCATTTGCAACATATTTTACCGTAAGCTGGACACTGCTTTGGTAAATGTTGTCTGCCACAATAGCCGCAGTTCAAGGTTGATTTCGTTCTACGAAAGTTGTTTGTAGCTGAAGACACCGCTTGAACGTCACATTCTTCTTTCATGACTTTGAGTTGCCATTCAGTTGCTTCCGCTGCTCGGCAAATGTGTTCAGCTTTCACAATGTTTAGATCAGGTTCTCTTCAAAGTCTTGCTCTTGTGCTGTCATTTTTTATACCGCCTACTATTTGGTCTTTAATTAGTGAATCTCTTAGTGACTCAAATTCACAAGACCTTACCTTGAGTTTGAGGTCGGTCAAAAAGCTGTCAAAGGTTTCTCCTTCATTTTGACTTCTCTTGAAAAAAATATGCCTTACAATCGTTACAGTATTGTTCAAACTTGTTTAAAATGCAATTCAGTGTATGAAAAGACTAATATTGCAGTATTCACACTCATCGTCCGTCCACTGGAATGTATTGTAGACTTGGACTGCTTCATGGCCAATAACATGTAGCAACGTCATGGACTGTACTTCTTTACTTTTAGTATCAAGTCCACTTGCTATGGTGTAAATTTGAAACGACTGTTTAAAACTTCTCCAGTTTTCTGCAACATTTCCATTAAATTCCAGTGGTTGTGGCGGGTGGAGTCGGTCCATCTGACACCATGTAATAGTAGGCTAGTAAAGACTAACAAACACTTTCTTGTCTGTTTAAATGATGTTAGATAATCCATATATATAGGCCTAAAAGGAATTCAATTATCCTCCCTATCTGTTAATTAGCACATTCTTTCGACATGCCATCAATGTGGATTACTGGGTTACAATAACAGGACGGGGCTGACAAAACCATCACATTGACTATCACAATTTCGGCTTTATAGACTTCGTTACAAAAGAAATACTGAAGTTTTTCAGTTCCTATCTAATGTGGCAGGTAGAGAAACAGTGGTACATGTCTTACAAGTGTCCCGAGCTGCGGGAGACAAATGAAGGGTCACTTGAACTGCATGGTAGCTCAGAGGCACTACGGTCAACAACAGAATTTCTTACCTGAGCACTACGAGAGACCCATGCTTTCCTCCCCTGCTACCATGAGGAGTTCATCTAAGTTTCATGTAGTCCAACACGTTATGTTTTTCCATACAAAGCTTACGCATTAAAATTTAAATTTATGTCAAAAGGTAGACATGCCATAAGTCATCATTTAATGATATCATCAAATTACATTTTAAATAGATCTAGATCTATAAGTATTTCTATGTTTAATATTTATTTCTGCTATATAAACCGTATACATATTTTATTACATAAACTGAAATAAAAATGTCTTCACTGAGATTCAGATTTGTGTTTTTAAATAATTGTCAATAATTCCGTTTATACAAGTAAATTCAATCATGACAAATGATATGAAACTAAGACGCTAGTCTTTGACTTCGACACAGTGTATTTAAGTATTCTGGTGGAACTTATTAATATAAAGAAACTTATTTATTATTGTTTAATTTTAAACTGAGGTGAACAATTTAGCTTAGAGTAGCGATTCCATACATTATTTGCATGCATATTATTTTTTTCAAGTAAGCAAACATGCAATCTATTGGGCACATAATGTAAAAATCATCTGTTTCTGTGCCCGACGGTTTACGATGATGCCATGTGACTAACACAAAAACAAACCGACTTTTGTTTCAATAACAAATGTCAGGTACCCATAAGAGGGATTGGACTTAAGGCGTTATAAGAATCTCAAAACGCCACTTTTCACCAAAGTTCGAACTTTATATCCCTTGTTTTTGAAGCCAATCACTTTATCACTTTATTACCAAGCCCCATATGTAGGCTGAAAGCAATATTTATTCAGGATGAGCTAAAATATTTACCAGCCAAGAAACAAGAGATAAAGAATAATAGCTATAATAATGTATTTCTATAGAGCTATAAACAAAAACAAAAATTTCCACCAGGCGCTCTTATAACATAACAGACAAACACACCAGTTAAAAGTACGAACTAATGTAAAAACAAGTGTTGCAGAAATAGGTCTTAATGTTTTCCTTGAATGTAGTGAAGCATGTTCTTTGGATGAGCTCAATGGGAGGCCAGTTCCAAACATTGTGACCATGCACTGAAAAAGCTCGAAAACCGTAGCGTTTGAGGTAGAAACGAGGCACGACTAGAAGTGATGAGTCCATGGGTCCCAGAGGATAAGAGGTACCTATGTGGTGATCAGTTCCCTTACGTACAAGGGCATATAGTTGTTTTAGATTGCACTGAAGTAGGGATACCTTCTTTTAATTCTTGCTGTGATAGTTTGTTGGCTAGATGATACATATGATCATAAATAACCGTCTTTTGCATTGACTTTTTACGTTAATGTTTTTAAACCATTATCGTCTCATATAAGTTAAATGGTGTCGCAAGAGATAGGTGAATAGACTCGTTGGTGAAGAAGCGTTTGCCTTATCAGAACTTTGGCTTCACACTCGAATCTTGATAACTGCACACTGGCGTATGAAAAGAACATTACATTTTGTGCCTTAAATGTAATTGTGTGACAAAGGAGATACTTGCTATT
This sequence comes from Biomphalaria glabrata, assembly GCF_947242115.1. Lineage (NCBI taxonomy): Eukaryota > Metazoa > Mollusca > Gastropoda > Planorbidae > Biomphalaria > Biomphalaria glabrata. The sequence continues at coordinate 36,227,549 of NC_074717.1, read as the reverse complement.
GTGTGGCAGAGAAGTTGCATGTAACCTGCTTGGCAGAGAAGATACCTGCAAAATGCATGGCCGAGGAGATACCAGGGAACTGCTAGGCTGGCTTCGTATATCTTTCACTCGACGTCCATGGAAAGGCTCTGCTAGGCCTTTAAATTATTATAATGTGTAAATGATATATGTCCACTGGTACATTGGCCCCTCTACCACTGAAGCGAAAGCCACCTCTGCGATATAGGGCTCCACAGCCACATGAAAAAGTGTGTGAGATGAACCATAGTCGTTCTACGACTGAAGGAGACCAACTAAATGATATATACATTCGATTAAGCAATATTCTTTCTAGGGGAGAATTGTGAGGATTGGGGCAAGTAAAAATATTCCATTTTTTTAAATTTAACATTATATAGTTATTAAGAGAAAAACAATTATAAAAAAAAGATGGCGTAGTAAAGCCGTAGTGTATCACTGAGTTTATTAAATTTAAATTTGTTTTACGTTTATTGAAAGATTATCTAATCTTTGCTTATAATTTTACGTAAATCTAATATACTGTAACGAATCTCACTATCCAGGCTCTCTGCAAACTGCACCACACACCACCAACTTAAAGAACTTCACAACTCAGGGCTCCAAAGTAACGTAACAGTTTAATGTTCAATAAATTACAGCCAATACTGTACAATTGGCAACACGTACACTGAACAAATATCTCTCCGATAACACCGTACCGCCGTATCAACTCTTGCACTGGCCTCTCCGTCTCGTTTTGGGCTTGCACTGGGTTCAACGGTTCAGGACTAACTTCACACACTAGGCTCCTTGTGTCGGACTCGATCGCAGACAAGGATCAAGACGCCAGTCGTCTCAACTCTACTTGACAGTACTCCGTACTGAACCGTCGTGTAATGCTCCGTACAGAACCACACCGTTGAACTGTGCTGTAGTCGGCCGTGTTCTGTTCTGAACCCCTGTCGTGAACCGTCTTGACTGCGACGCCTCCGCTCTTTATATAGGGTACCCACTGGCCTTCTAGAACCGGACGGAACATCGCTCAACGTTTCTGGTTTGTCACCCGACTACATTTCTCGTGACGCTCTTGAGCTCTACTCACGACGCCGATCCTTCCCGAACCGTCATGTTGACACTCCTCTCGGCTGACTGTCGTAACTCGTCACGGTTGACCGCTCGTCTAGCGCTGGCCTGGGGCGATTTGCGTCGGCTGACTACACACTACCCCCATCTGTGCCACCACCAGGTTTATAACAATACATTACATCTATAATCTAGATCTAGAAGTAGATCTAGATATAGATCTAGACTTAATTACATTAAGATATTCTAAATCTAGTCTAGCTGTCTATGTAATGAAAGTGCTAATAAATAATAAAAATGATAATCATACACTAACTCTGGCCTAATGAAAAGACACGTAGATACACCGAGCTTACGGTGGCGAAGTTCCATACCCGACTTATCTAAATTTATTTTTTTAAATAATTTTTATAGAAATATTTTTTAAGTTTTATAATTAAGGTATGGTCCTTTTTTGAAGAAAATAATTTTAATATTTTTCATGTTTTACACTTTATAGCACTGAAGAAACATTTTCTAAACACTTACATTTCTATAATTTTTATAACCCCTTTTCTCAGGTCGCAACTTAAACTAGCCCTACACTAAATCTTTCACACACACACACATTCATACTTACTGATAAAGTCTAGTCCTAGCTTTAATAATTTTGTATCAACCCCCGGCCAGATTCTCCTTAATCCCATTTATAAATATACTCATTCAAAATTCATTCACCTTGCCATTCACGCATTCTTTCTCACCCTAGACATATCTTAACACTTTCTCGCACTGATTCATACATTCTATCCCATTTTATCTGGTTTCAACCACCACCTCTCTCGGATACACCACCCCCCAGTGTCACGTCCTGCCCTCATCCAAAAAAAAAAAAAAACATTCAAAGTCTTTCATACAAATATACGCATGTCCCTAAGCTAAATAGTCTCATTCTCGCAATTTCTCGCAAAAAAAAAATCATTCATATTCATTCATGCATCTTTGATTCCCCCTACCTCCTGAGAAAAGTCTTTAAAATGCACACACAAAATTTTCTCAGATTTACCCGTACCTCTAAGTAATCTAAAAAAAAGCCGCTATTAGGTTTAAATACTCTAAATCTAGATCTATGTCTAACTCAAGATCTACTTTATTCTTTAACAAATGAATTAAGTCTATTCACAGTGACAGTTTTAATTTTTTAACATCCTTCTGAATAGTTCATCCCCCTTCCCCACTAGGAGATATTTGTTTACAGTCAGTCTAGTACTTGTCTTTATCTTTGATTCTGTATACTTATACATTTTTTTTCCTTATTGACTTCAAATATAACAAATGATATTTCTTAATTTAAGACATTGTTTTGTTTTTTAGATTATTTAAAGTACTCTTGTCATTGTGTTCACATGAGGGTAGATACTGTGCACACCTGAGGGTAAATCATGGGAAGATAACTTTTTTTGTTTTAGTTTACCTCTCTCCTCTCATTGCGGTTATTATTTAGCTGGTACATGTCCATTAAGTGAAATGGATTACATTTAAATTAAAGAATCAGAATCACTCAATTGAAGATTATTTTGTGCAATAGAAAACTGTCTGGTTCATAGTAACAGCTTTCTAGTCTTGGACCTGTAAATAGCTATAAACTATTAACTAAGATATTGTTATGACTTTGCCATGCGCACCGCCATTCAGGATAGTGCAGAAAGAGGGTGCGCACAGTCTGTGACTAAACAAGTCGGATGTTGACATAAGAGACTAACGATTTCCGCCCAAGTAGAGAGCCAATATGGAGATGCTGTACTCAAGGCAGATGCCCTTTGTGTTTGTCATGTCTCTATGTAAATAAACGTCTTTGTCTCGTTGAGTTGCCTCACTTTTTTTTTTGTAACAACTTGAAATTTATGTTTATTTGGAAATTTGAATTCAATAACAAAAGAGGAGATCTACATCCCTACAAATCAACGCTGAAAGATTATCTGAAATCGTCAGGCTATTAGTTTGTAACTAGTTTGTTATTACCTAAGTTAAAAACAATTACTAACACAGAAAAATTGGAAAAACAACCAAAAAAAAACAAAGGAGTCTGATCCAACTTACTGACGAACTAGCCCTAAAACACCACCTACCCAATAACAGAGAAAAAATTACCAGATTTTTAAACATAACGCCCGGACTAAACTACAAACAACCAACAATTAAAACGCATTTACTAAATAACACCTTAACAAAAGAATCAAATCCACTGGAGTTCAAAGTAGGCACGCTTGAAACAATTGAAACCTATCAAAAAACAGCTATCCATATATATATAAAGACGGATCGGCTTTCAAAGCCACCTACAGACTGTGGAAAACAAATTATATGAAGGAGTGCAACCACCATAAGATATTGTTGTCTTCACAGACTCCCAATCTATTCTGCAATCACTTAACAGCAGCACCTCAAACAGCTCAAGAGAGTTGACAACACTAATTGTGATAACAATCAGATGATATCAAAATTAAATATCAATATCACACTACCGTGGATCCCTGGACACATTGGCATCATGGGAAATGAAAAGGCAGATAAGCTATCAATGGCAGGTTCATCTATGGAACAACCAGATAGACCTGTTAAGTACCTCACCCTAAGGTCAATGTTAGTCAACAATCCCAAAGAGGTTTGGCTCAACCAATGGGCATCAGGAAACACAGGCAGAGCCATGTACAAAGAAATGACTACGCCTAACAAACTGGACATTATTAACTTCCTCCCCCGCAAAGAACAATCTACAATTTTCCAACTTAGAACAGGACACACACCACTATTAAATTACCACCTGAACAAAATAAACTCCACACAACTCACTCTTTGCAGACACTGCGCCCACCCCTTTGAAACCGTAAACCATATCCTCTTTGAATGCCCCTCCCTAATCCACCTTAGGCAGACCCTACTTCCACTACAGCTCAACATAACCAACACCCTGTACGGCAGTGCTAAACAACTGAAGAAAACAGCACACTTTTTTTTTCCTTGGCACAGTCTGCAAAAGAGCTCACAGCTCAGCAGCAATAAAGCTGGCTAGAAGAAGAAGAAGAAGAACAATGCCTGGTCGTGCGGCTAACCTTCTGAACTGATTATATCGACTGTTCCCGGTTGTTAGTTTGTTTGTTTTACATATTTCAGATGTTTCTTCAGAGTTGAAGATAGTTTACTTCCTAGTCCAAACCTCCCGCAGGTCGATGGGGGATGGGAACCGGCAGGCTTTGAACCAGGGATCATCGATAAATTTGAACGACAGTCTAGCACACAAACATCACGACCAAGCAGGGTTCTTACACTGCTTTCTGCCATCCTCCGTCGTCCAGCGAAAAGTTAATTATTTTCAACTTAGAACATCCGAAACATGTAAAACATAATTTATCTTTTTTTTTACAACGGTAAATGAATCTTTGAAACATTATTACTTTTGACCATCAAAATTAAATCACGTCTTGACTATTCCTTGCGTATAGGCGGATCCGATAGGGGGCCGCCTCTGAGTTTGTGTGATAACACAAACTCTCTTTGTAATTTCTTTTTGAACTAAGTTAATAATATTTACTATTACTTGAAATCTAGATTTAGACTTAAAATTAGATATTAATCAAGCAAAAGAAACACCATATTCTGTTTGTTACTCTGGGTATCGTTAAAGATGTTGACTTTTTAGCTACCTATCGTGACTGAATTGGGGAGGAGGTTTATAAGAAAAAAATTTAAGATAGTGCGATAAATATATTTATCGTGCAATAGTGTCTTTTACTTAAATCTCTGTCTTGTCATACGATATGTGCATAGGAAAGTCGTTCAGATGGTCTTGGCTTTATACCCTGAGACAGCACAAAATTTTGTTTCTTTTCCAACTGAACCGTCAAAAAAAAATATGATAGGCCTACTAATTATTTAACATCAACAAGCTTGCCAAACATACAGACACCATGAAAGACTGATAATGGTGGATGGTGCAAACAAGGAGAACATTGAAGAAGTTGACACTTACTGACTGAAAGTAATTCATCGCATAGTGAATGTGAGTTTCGACTTAAGAATACAATAACCTTTCATTTAGCGGTCATCGCAAAAAATATCCTTTTGGTGACACAAGTAACAACGACATTGTATTAGCAGTACATACATTCTTTTAAAAAAAAAACGTAAGCCTTTATATCGACCACAGATTTAAAACGAGATAACAGACCTGTTGGGCAATGCAAGTTTAGTAAAAATACTAATGGGCATCCAATTTGCGCCATCGTCTTGACAGCACTCAAAGAGAATTAAAATTGATTCAATTAGCATTATGTTCTGAAATTGTTTTGTGTAATCCGATGATGAAATCCCAAAGAAATGTGTCATTTGTTGGTTTTCATATTGGTGAGAACCAGAAGTCTGCAGGATTGACCCGAACAAATACTCCAAAGTAATAAAATATCACCACCTTTCTTTAAATTACTTACGATGCCCAGGCAATGATGGTTTTTCAATATGAGTGGACACTGGCACTGTTTCAACAAAGCAGCCGCTTGCGCATTATGGTCACTGTGCTAAACAGTACTTCAACATGGTCTTAAATGATTCTGTCAGCTGTGCAAATGAACTTGCATTGGAATGTCTTTTCGTAAAAGTACCGATACATACAAACTACTTGATTTCTTTGTCACACTAAATATGCACTGGGAAGGGGGAAGGAGATGGGTCCATCAACATATTCTTCAAACCGGGCCCACGCGTACCTTGCTACGCCACTGGAATAGATTGTCAATAGTCTAGATCTAGCTCTATTAGGCTAGTTAAGATAGGCCTGCATCTACTATCTAGATTATTCTTTATTTAGTCTATATCTAGATCTAGAAAAATTCTATAGCTAGTCTATATTCAACATTGAATATACTTCTACTTATAGATCTACTTCTACTTTAAATGACAAGAAACTGGAAGAGAAAATGAAAATTGGACATCATGATATTTTAGATTATTCAAAGTTCTGATGCAACGGCTACTTTTTTCTTTTCCGAAAGTGAAACATTTATTTTTTTAAATTATATATGCAAGCAGATTTTTTTAAAAATTACACCACTTTTCAATGAAAAACTTCAGAGAAAGTAAGTCTAATTAAAAAGTTCACAAGCTTCTTCATTAATATGATACATACATATATATCAAACATAAATGAACAGCAGCACCAGGGATCACGTATTTAAGAGAGAAAGTAGCGAATTAAATGCTACGAAAATAAGGGACTGCGCCGACCAAGGCCCGAACCAGTGACCCTGGAAACGACAACACCGCCTAGCAATAACGCACTAAGCCTACTTAAACATCGGAATGTCAAAAAACAACATTCTTCTGGTCCTGAATCATTTAGCTCGTATGCAAATTACGACACCAGTGGTCAATGGTCACATGCCCTAGCTAGCCCCTCCCCCACCTCGCACCATCCGTTCAACAACTTCAATAGAGCCGACACAGACAGCCGTTAGGCATGTATTAGACAAACAATAGCTCTATCTAGTTGTGTATCTCTCATAATGACAAGTGGACAATATAAACACATTACATATAGAAGCTTCAGTGGGCATGAGCAATTCAGTTGTGAACGTAAACATAGAGTTGAAGCTAGGTGCTGAAACAAACGTTTAATATATGTATGTATCACATTTGTTTCAGCACCTAGTTGTCGTTTCCAGGGTCACTGGAATATAAACATTATTGTCGCTGAATTTAATTAAAGAAAAGAAGTTAATGGGAACCTTGAACTTCCTGCAGTCTGACAATATTAGAAATTTCAAATTAGCCAAAGCAAGGCGAAGGTCTCCTCTAGTCGCTACATCCAGTCTATTTCCAGGACTATTTGACGGCTCACCGCACACGCACACGCTTACACAGAAACATACACTCCAAGCAGCGTAGGCTAGTCATTATCTCTTGCTTGTGGAAGCCCGACTCACGGAGGTCACGCCTAGAGACACTGGCGGAACCGGGGGGGGGGGGGGAGAAGGGGCCGACCCCCCGACCCCCGAAAGGGGTGGCGGACGAATTTTAGTATAGAATTCACACAATTTGTATACGAATTTATTACTTATGTAAATAATATATACTAATTATTTATATTTCAACCTATTTTTAGATTATTTCACACCCCCCTCTAGTATGTTGGCCGATTTGGTGGGGTCGGGAGGGGGCGATGGTAACAATATATATATGTGCTGTACGCACGTTAATGCATAGGGTTAGGGTTTACTGGGCGTTAGGGTTAGGAAAAAAATCCCCACCACTCCAAAGTTCTGGATCCGCTAGTGCCTAGAGACGAGACAATTCAGCGACTAGAGCAGAATATTCAAGAGAGGAAATCTGATTGGCTAGTGCGTGACCTCCGTGTCAAAGATGCCGGCTAGTGGCGGAAGCTTTTGATGTATGATTAGGTAAAAGAAATAATTATTATTAAAATAGGCGGGAAAGAGTAGCCTGTATTATACTTTTAGGATGATTTTAAAATGTTGTTTTAAAAGGTAAACAATTAGGGACAAAATCAACTATTCTAAAAGAGTTTAATGAAATTCAATATTAATTAATTTAAATTGTAGTTTAATACATTTAAAACAACAAAAAATGTACACAGCTTTTTAAACATAGCATCGTCAATATATACAGTGGTGTTTCGTTTCTTTAAGCTGGGGTTTAAAACCTAGTGTTGTTGTTGTTTTTTAAAGTTCGGTCGTAGGACATTGAATTCGATAAGGACACCAATGATTGGCTGCTCAGTGAGTCGATGTTTCCCACGTGACCTTACTTTCACAAATGATGCATGACGGTTCAACCAGCGGTCTACATTGTGTGACCTTCAATAAAAGATTGGTGTGTCGCAGCAGACGATTGCAGTTCATTCCATTGCTTCTTCTCAAATTTGCCTTCCATTCTACGAGAAAGTAAGTCAGACATTTATTTGTAATGTTAGGGAACACATTTATTTGTAATGTTAGGGAACACATTTATTTGTAATGTTAGGGAACACATTTATGTTATGCTAGGGAACACATTTATTTGTAATGTTAGGGTTAGGGTTAGGGAACACATTTATGAAAATAGTTTTACGATTTCTTTTATTTTGAATAAATTTTTAAGTTTTTTTAAAAATAAAAATAAAAATAAATAAAAGCAAACAATAAACGTAAGTGTTACGATTCAAGTATTAGCCTCAGGTTTGTTTGTTTTTTTTAAACTGTAGAAGCATAAGAAACAAAGTTTACTCGGTACACTGTGTGTGTGTACAGGATGGCTACCTGGTCTAGCTGCTAGCTGTATGCGTGCTGGACTGTCGTTTGGTCGTCTTGATAGTCCCTGCCCTCAGCCATCCCCCTGTCATCTTACGGGAGGTTCGAACTCGGACGTAAATTATAAACTCTGAAGGAGCATCTCAAACATGTAACACAAAACAATACTTACCTCATGTAAATACATTTTAATTTAAATTGAAAACTCCACCTGTAAAATATAAGTCTGTATGACCAATATGATACAAGTAATTATCGATTAATAAACATTGTAGGACGTAATCATCTTCTTTTTTGAAGTAACGTCTGTATTATATAAGATAAGATGGAAAGATGTTCATTTCGTCTCTACAGGCGCACTGTGGTAGGGACACTAACGATCGCCAGACCTTCTTAACGTCAATTCATTAGTGAGGTATATCTTTGGTCTAAACTTTAGCTTTTTCTTTTTAATGTGCAAGTTTCGAACATCCAAAACCTCTGGCAGGACGGCGGGGTGGGGGGGGGACTCTTATCATAGAATTATGGCGACGACATTCCGCATAGTGGGGGCTCGGTGGCCGAGTGGTTAAGCACGTGGCTTCCATACCTGGGATCATGTGTTCGAATCTTGAAGACTGGGATTTAGCATTTCGGGATTTTTAAGGCGCCACGAAAACCACCCAGCTCCAATGGGTACCTTATTTTAGATGGATAATGTAAAGGCGGTTGGTCGTTGTGCTGGCCACATGACACCCGTCTCGTTAACCGTTTGCCAAAGAATCAGATGACCTCAACACCATCTGCCCCATAGATCGTAATGTCTGAAAGGGGATTTTTTTTTCTACTTTACATTCCGCATAGCACATGACCAGGCAAGCTCACAAAAACGTGCCTAATCTTACAAGAAATAGATGTAACTTTGAAACGTAGCAATGGCAAATTTGTATAATGTCCCAAATTATTAAATTCGTATACTGCCACAAATCTTTAAATTCATATACTGCCCCAAATCTTTAAATTCGTATAATGCCCAAAATCTTTAAATTCGTATACAGCCCCAAATCTTTAAATTCGTATAATGCCCCAAATCTTTAAATTCATATATACTGCCCCAAATCTTTAAATTCGTATAATGCCCCAAATCTTTAAATTCGTATAATGCCCCAGATCTTTAAATTCGTATAATGCCCCAGATCTTTAAATTCGTATAATGCCCCAGATCTTAAAATTTGTATAATGTCCCAAATCTTTTTTTTTTTTAAATGCCCCAAATCTTTTGCACAGATAATTTTAGTATATGGCTTTGTAGAATAGCACAGTGAACAACGCAGTCCCAGTCAACGCGTGTGTGTCCACATAACAACAATGGCTGTGCGTTCAATGTATTGGAATGTTAGAGGTTAGGGGTCAGTCAGGCTTGCGGGCTAGTGTCTAGTGGAAACACACATCGGACGGCTTGCCACGATGACCGTTACACACGTGGGGTATGGAGGGGAGGGGCTTAGGTCCAAACATCTCGTGAATAGAAGCGGTCAGGCTACGCATTCACAATGTGCCACTAACGTGCGTGGTATATACATTATACAATGGTGTAACTTTGTGAACTATTTAAATTGTGGCTCTAGTCTGGCCTCATTTTTCAGTGGAAAAAAACCCCCACAATCCACAACAAAACCCATAAAAATTTTAAATCTTTTTTTTTTAGTAACTGTGTAGTAAGAGATTATCTATATATGAATGAAGTAAGCTTTTCTTAATGGACCTCATTCACCAATCGTAAACAAACATTTAGCCACGTGACAATATTGATTAAAACAATGAAAAAAACGTACCATGTGACAGCCTTTATGGATTACGTATTTTGTATAGAAGAGATAGAGAACCACGTGGCTAAATGTTCTTTTGTTAAGTGTTCTATCACTTATTCGTACAAGACTTGACCTACAGAAAATGTACACAATTCTCCGTGACATATTGAGTTATTCATTAGTTTTTCAATGCTCCTCATATATCTTAACAATTACTTTATTTTCCATTCTGATGTGCTTTAATCAAATTATTCTTTCATTGCAGTTTCTCTAGAAAATCTTTTTAAAGCAAGTTAGTATAGGCTTAATTATAGAAGTTTCCCTTTCAGACCATGCGATCTATAGGGCAGATTATGTAAAGGTCATGTTTCTGTGGCCCACTGTTAACGAGGGTGCGATGTGGCCTTTATTTTCAACAACTATTAGATACCCATTAGAACTGGGTGGACTCAAAGGTGCCCTTAAGATTCTGAAATGTCTTCACCAGGATTCGAACCCATGAGCCTCCGATTCGGAAGCCAAGTGCTTTACCCCTCAGACACTGTCCCTCTCAATTATAAAAAAAAATAGTTACAATTGCTCCTGATTCATGAAATCCTTTATTTAGAATATTCATTTTTTTAATTGACCATTATTCTTTTTCCTGTCCCTACAGATGTACCGATGGTCATTGGTTTTGAGCATTCTAATTTCCTTGACGCCTTTGAAAACAAGTGCGGATCTAAGTTCTCTTATAAGAAACTACTCACCAGCATGCCAGGCAGCAATGTTCAATAATCCCGATGTCTTCCAGAAAATAAATATGGGAACACTATGCAGCCAGGAAACGTCATCGTGGATAACCAAGAACTTTGTAAAACCAGGCCTCTGCACTGAAACTGAAATGAACAATCTGTCGTCTGCAATTTGCGGCAGGGGTAGCAGTCAGGTCAACGTGACTAGTCCAGCAAAGAGAAGTTATTTTGCAGGTTTGAGTTATCTAAGCTCCATCTGCCAGGCTAAAGTTGACATTTGTCTCAAACAGTCGGTCATTTCTGTGATCTTGAAGCAGCAAGAGCAGTACTGTACTTTGATGAACTTTCAAGTGAACGGCATAAATTTTGAAGCTTGTTTAAATTCCGAACCACAGAACTGCACCGAAGCTGAGATAAGCAGTCTCAAATCTGCTGCTTGTCAGGTGACTACGACTGACGTAAACCAAACATTGTCCATTGCACTGCTCAAGTCTTCTCCAACTTGTCTGGCTCAGGTCTCAAACTGCGCAGACTCAAACCAGACTGCCAGGGAGTATTTCTTGAACGAGAAGTTTTGCAAAGCGTTTACAGTTTTGGAGAATGTGAGTTCCACTGCGCCGTGCAAGACAAACAATTACTGCAGTGCTGCAGATCTCGACCTCCTAAGAACCGCCGCGTGTGCAAGTTCAAAGCCAACCAACTCAACTCCACCCAAAATATATTTGTTACCTTCAGCAATCCAAGTCATTAAAACATTCACGTCAGCCTGCCAATTAATGTTCAGTCAATCCGTTTATATGAATATGACTGCTAAGACCTACTGCAGTCAAGAAGGGTTAAAGGTGTTGGCACAGTACTTGGTCAGGATGGGTTTTTGTACCGAGAACGAACACAACACTCTTACAGAAACTGTTTGTAACAGGAGCCGCCCATACACACAGCTCACCATAAGCCGAGCGAGAAGCAACTTTTATGCTGCTCTGAATAGCCAGAGCTATCAGTGTCAGGCAAAGCTACATTCATGCCTGAAGTCCAATTCTGCATCTGTGGTGCTGAAGCAGCAGGAACAGTTCTGTTCTTTATTAAACCTGGACATGAAAGGGACGACTTCCGAGATGTGCATCACTCATGGAACGCAGTCCTGCACAAAGTCGGAATTCGACCAGCTGAAATCCGCTGCGTGTGAAGTCACCGCGACTGACGTAGATCAAACATTCTCTGACGCTCTGCTCAAGACGTCGATGAAATGCCAGGCTCAGGTCTCCAGCTGTGTGGACTCCAACGAGAACGCTACGCAGCTAGTTGTCTTTGAGAACTACTGTGCTGCTCTGAATGCGACCACTGGACCCAGAGTCGCAGCGTGCAAGGCAGTGAACGTTTGCACGTCTGCGGAGATGAACTTACTCAGAGCGGCAGCCTGTGAGCCTGACACGTTGCTAAGTTCTGCTTCGTTTAGACCAGTGAGTGTTGTGTACGTAGCATTGGTAGTATTATTATGTTGGTCCATAAAGCTTTAAGCAGTTTGAAACGAAATGATACAGATGATCTTGAAAAAAAATACTGCTCGAGAGAGACGTGTGTAAGTTTGTGTGTGCGCGTGTGTGTGGCCTGTCTGATTTTGAGATAATAGTTATATAGTATTCATTTAAAAAAAAGCAATTTTTTAAGCTGTCATATTTGTGATTAGATTTATCTTGAGAGTGAAACTACTCCCCTTGGACCAATGCTATTGGCTACAGAGGCCTGGACTTAGGGCTCATGAAGGAAATGATTTTTTTAAAAATAATTTTTAATTGTAGTATAAGTAGTATAATTGTTTTTTTAAAGGCATATGCATGTTTTAATCATGTTTTTAATTGACTACTCCTGTTGTGCAAGAGGGCTTTATGCTAAAATAAAATTACTAAATTGTGCTAATAACAGCTTACATCATATTTCGATACATGCGATTTTGTTGTTATAACAAGTGTGTAATCATAAATATGAGAAATGAAAACATGCATGCATTCTAAAATAATAATTTTAATAATGCTTTAAAGCCTACGTTTTATCTCTGAGTCAATTTTAATTTTTTATATTATTCTGCTCTTTTTGTTTTAATGTTCACCAAAAGTCAATAAAAAGTTTATAAAACCTTTACACATGTGTTATATATATGTGTGTTTACAATATGTCTAAGAAACATTCATTAAAATTGAACTGATACTTTTCTATAGTATTGCCCATAGAGTTTTCGTTGTGAATATGAGTGTACTATTACAACTGCGAAGTAGTGTGTAGTTAGTAGTCTCAACTCTTAAGTTGTGCCACTTTATGCAAATAGTGCAGAGCGGTTCGGATATGTTTACGAACGAGTGAAAAAACGCGCAAGGAACGCCTGAGTGAATTATGGCGACACAAAAGGCCGGCCTCTCCATGAATTTATGTGGATTTTAGATTTAAATATTCCTATCACAATATTTATTTTTGGTAATATTTAAACTGATCGTTGGCCGCTAGCCACACTGACACAGGTAGAGTTAGAAAATTGAAATGTTGCAATTAAATTATTGTTGACACGTGCAGCTTGCATCGACGTACAAATAAGAAGGTAATATATGGTAAACAATCTTGTCAGGGAAAAAAAAGGGGGTGGGCGTGTTGTCCCCGGTCGTTGACTTGTATCACCAAGCTGCTGGTGGACAATCAAACTGTTGTAGGCGACATGTATCGTAACTAATAAAACTTTAACGCCCTCTCTCCGTAATTCACGTCCCGGCGGAATTATTCATTTCACTACACTGTTATGATTAAACTTGAATAACCTTTATGTTATTTATCAGAAAATGTAAATGTTATATTTGGTATACTATTAAAGGAGAATGCACACCTTTTTAGATAATTTAAATTGATGTTTGTAAAACCAAAATAAAGTTTATTTTGGATAATGCAACTTCAAAATTAAAATTTCAAGACTGAATATTTCTAACTGTAAAATAGAGCTAGACTAGATTTAGGCAATATTTTATTATCCAAATTGAATAAAAGTCATCTTTATGAAAATTATTTATATTTTCACAAAACTCAACATATGACTTTTATAAAAATATTTGTTCATTGTCATGAGGTCACTATCCCATGTCACACCTCCTATAAAAATGAATATAGAAATATACAGCCTTATTTAGCCCTCACTCTTTAAAAACAGTTTTGTTTGTAAAAAGTCTAAAACACAATGAAAATGACAAAAATCCGTATTTTTTTCCCAAAGGGTAACTACTCGGGATTTATTTATAAAAATTTTGGTATATATCATGTTAAAAGATAAAACAACTGACATTTTAAGCATCGAAGATAATATCGTTTATTAGGTTGCAGAATGGAGTAAAATCAACCATGATATCGTCCATTAGGAGAGAAAAGGTTGAATAACTTCCTTTTATGAACAAAGTAAATCACACTTTATTCATAATATAAACAAAATCAAGTTGATATGAGATACAATAAATGTAGTAGACTTTAGAAATAATATTCAAAGTCTAACTCACTACAATAAGATCGAGGCGCGGTAGCTGAGCGGTAAAGCGCTTGGCTTCCGGACCGGGGACCGGGGTTTGAATCCTGGTGAAGGCTGGGATTTTTAATTTCGGGATCTTCGGGCGCCTCTGAGTCTACCCAGCTCTAATGGGTACCTGATATTAGTTAGGGAAAAGGAAAGGCGGTCGGACCTAAAAATACTATAATGTCGGCAACACTTTCGACACGCACACACACGTCTCTTCTTTTTGTCTGGGCCTTTTTACCTGCCTGAGTGGACCACTTCTGGTGCCGATTCTGAGTTTGTTCCACACAAACCATCATATTCATGATTTACACATTTAACAATATGTTAAGAAATTCTATATTATATTTTAAAAATCATATTAAAACAATTATTTTTACATCTAACATGATGTGTAAGATATTAAGTTTTCACAAATCTTATTTCTCTGTTGACATTCTTTATAAATTTCAGTTCATTATAGAAATTGTAAAATAAAAATAAAAATCTTTGCTCTTAAAATTAATTTTGCCAAAGGGGGGTAATTAGCCATAATATTACTTCGCTAATGTAGATTAGAGTTTTTGCTTCCCCTGAAGACGTCGTTGAATTCTTATTAGTTGCTTTTATTTCATCTTATCCAGTCTGAAACTCAACTCTTGAAAATAGACCAAAACCAAACGTCATATTACTTATCGACACAGATATTGATTAATAAACCTAACTAATTTTTTCTCATTCATTAAAAACGGAACACAAATTAAAATCTTATTTTATGTATAGACATACATATCAAACACTACAAGTATATCTAGGATTAATATGAATGCTTTTACACAGTACAAGATGTTAAAGAACTTATGCGTTTCTCTCATCTTTATGTACATCCACAACTGCCGTAAGTTGAGCGTTATTTATTAGTTATTAATTTAAATATTATTAGTCAAAATATATACACGCCCACAATAATAAATAGAGCAAGATGTTACTCTTGTTTAAGGCCATCTTAGTCTTCGACAAGCGATGTTCACGCCAGTAGCAGCATCGTATGCTACCATGCTTTTCATCTAGGATTACATATATATATATATATATGTGTGTGTCTGTGTGTGTGTGTGTGTGTGTTTGTGCGTGTGCATGCGTGTAATGAGGCTTGTCTTCGTGTTCAAAGATGAATGAGGAATGCAGTATTTCTTTTTTTTTTTTTTTACTTTAAAAAATTAATTATAAGGATCCAACAAAAGTTTTCACTGGGTGACTAACGAGCTAGTAATTATTGTCTCAGCTATATACATCCACTTTTAAGTGACTAGGAAAATAGCTAGAGCCTTTTTTGAGATCCATGTCCATTCAGCCTGGTTTTAGGTTTTTGTTTCCACGAAGCTACGACGTGTACAAATATGTTTCCATGTTTGATTTAGACTTTAATATATCTAAATGTTTATTTGTAATTACATCTTCAGATGCTGCCGTGTTGGTGTCACGTAACTCTGCTTATGTTTATCGGACATACCACAGCTGCTGAAGATAAGCTGGATGATGCTGTGACTGTCTACTTGCCTGCATGTCAATCGCACATTCGTTTTATACATTTTCTCAGTATTGACTGCAATGACCAGCTCATTTCCTGGCTTGAAAGTTACCTGGCTAACCTCTGGTACTGTTCTAAGAACGAGATCGGGAATTTAAGATCAGCTGTTTGTAACAAGGAAGAGACGACATCAATGACACTGGCCATTAAGAAATTAAAAGCGTGGTTAGACCCACTCAGCTTCGAGTGTCGGTTCAGAAACTATGTTTGCATTTTGCAGTCAATGATCGCCATTATTTTCACACGACAAGACAACGTATGTTCTTTAATGGATCTAAATATCAACGGTTCAAGTTTTGAGGCGTGTCTGACCACGGGAAGTCAAAAGTGCCAAAGTGAAAACTTTCGATTTGAAAGAGAATGGTTTTGTAGGCTGACGGAAACAGATGTGGATCAAACATTTTCTAACGGACTTCTTACGATCTCGGCTGTATGCCAGAGTCAAATCTCAAACTGCGCATCTGCAAGTCGAAGTGCTATACACTATGTGAATTCTGGAAACTTCTGTGATTTCCTGACTAGTACAATAGAATCTTGCTTCAAGACAGACAACTCCTGTTCTTCTGAAGAATGCGAGATTGTAAAAATTGCAGCCTGCGGAATGGAGAACTCTGCACGTTCAAAGAAAATACACTTTTGGTTTCTTTCCGTTGTTTGGATCTGTTTCTTCTTTGTCTTCTGAAGTGTAGACTTAGGGCAAGCCTTTAAAGACGATTCATATCTATTTTATTTCGCTACGCTTCATTAACTGATATTATTTGTTACAATTCTTTCTATACACCAAGCAATACAATACATTTTAAGCGTTTAGTTCAGAATTTAAAACACTTGTAAGACCCAGACATACAGAGAATTATCTTAGCATAAAATCAGTTTTAAAGAAATTTTCTTAGAGTTGTCTCCATCTGCAAACAGACGTGAAAAAAAAATAATTACGAAATACGCACATTTAAATTTTTTTTTATTCACCCGCAAAAATATAAATTGACAAGAATGATAACATATTCAGGCGTATAATCCTAGGTACTGCCCACAATTGATTTGGGCTTCGTCTTCTCTGACATACAATCCTTTGATCTCTTAATACACAAGCATTTCGTATATCGGAAATTATGACGCAAGCTAGAATAATTATTTTAGAATTATAGTTATGTAATATATTTGTATGTAAATACATAGTGCATACTAAATAGGGCTAGTTTTATAGAACAAACTTATTATAACTAGCTCTAGGTCTAGGAGTGGTGTTCACAGGTTCTAGAAATTGATTTATATAAGATTCTGAATGTATCTAGCACTCGATTTTAGAATATAACTAGTAAGTTTAACAAGTAGGTTTACAGACGATTCTGATTGTATTTAGTACTAGATTTGAGAATCGTGCTAGTCGGCACTAGAAGTAGGTGTATAAACGATTCTGATTGTAGTTAGCACTAGATTTGAGAATCGTGCTAGTCGGCTCTAGAAGTAGGTGTATAAACGATTCTGATTGTAGTTAGCACTAGATTTGAGAATCGTGCTAGTCGGCTCTAGAAGTAGGTGTATAAACGATTCTGATTGTATTTAGCACTAGATTTGAGAATCGTGCTAGTCGGCTCTAGAAGTAGGTGTATAAACGATTCTGATTGTAGTTAGCACTAGATTTGAGAATCGTGCTAGTCGGCTCTAGAAGTAGGTGTATAAACGATTCTGATTGTAGTTAGCACTAGATTTGAGAATCGTGCTAGTCGGCTCTAGAAGTAGGTGTATAAACGATTCTGATTGTATTTAGCACTAGATTTGAGAATCGTGCTAGTCGGCTCTAGAAGTAGGTGTATAAACGATTCTGATTGTATTTAGCACTAGATTTGAGAATCGTGCTAGTCGGCTCTAGAAGTAGGTGTATAAACGATTCTGATTGTATTTAGCACTAGATTTGAGAATCGTGCTAGTCGGCTCTAGAAGTAGGTGTATAAACGATTCTGATTGTATTTAGCTCTTGATTTAAGAATCGTGCTAGTCGGCTCTAGAAGTAGGTGTATAAACGATTCTGATTGTATTTAGCTCTTGATTTAAGAATCGTGCTAGTCGGCTCTAGAAGTAGGTGTATAAACGATTCTGATTGTATTTAGCACTAGATTTGAGAATCGTGCTAGTCGGCTCTAGAAGTAGGTGTATAAACGATTCTGATTGTATTTAGCACTAGATTTGAGAATCGTGCTAGTCGGCTCTAGAAGTAGGTGTATAAACGATTCTGATTGTAGTTAGCACTAGATTTGAGAATCGTGCTAGTCGGCTCTAGAAGTAGGTGTATAAACGATTCTGATTGTATTTAGCACTAGATTTGAGAATCGTGCTAGTCGGCTCTAGAAGTAGGTGTATAAACGATTCTGATTGTATTTAGCACTAGATTTGAGAATCGTGCTAGTCGGCTCTAGAAGTAGGTGTATAGAAAGTATTAGTAAGAGACAGATTTTGTGAAGGAAATTTTCATCCGGTAATTATTATTGTCTAGTAGCCCTTAACACAGACCAGTGACGTGGCAACGAGCTATTTGTCTCCACTGACTACAAGAAGACACGTCACAGGCTTGTGGTCCGGCCTGCTAGGACGATTGGTCTCGTTATGATACACTTGTGAGCATATTTTCTAATTACCTGATACAAATAAAGTTTGCGGGTCGCGAGGATACAATATGAGCATATGGTTTGAGAACGACTGATTGAAACAATTACTAAAAATAACTATAACAAACAAGAGGCGCGGTGGCTGAGCGGTAAACTTTCGAACCGAGGGTGAAGACTGGGATTTTTAATTTGGGGATATTGAGGCGCCTCTGAGTCCACCCAACTTTAATGCGTGCCTGACACTAATTGGCGAAAATAAAAGAAAAAAAAAAGGTTGTTGGTCGTTGTGCTGGCCACATGATACCCTTGTTAACCGTAGGCCACAGAAACAATAGAAAGTGGAACATTACGTTGTAATTTCGAAATGTCTTGCGTTAGTTTTTATTTATGAATATATGCTATAAAATTTCATAAAAGGGGGGGGGGAGTTGAATATTTAAAATTTAAAACACTAAGGTAATTTAATATCAATATAAAATGGAGATAAAAAAAAAGAAGTTGTATAGCTGTACTGCGCATGTCCAAACATTAAACTTCCGGGTGCCTAAATTTCCATTGCCTAAATATCCAGTGCCTAAATATCCGGTGCCTGAATTTCCAGACACCGGCCACATGACACCCTCGTTACCCGTAGGCCACAGAAACTTCACTTTTTCATAGCAAACATGTTATTGTACTTGTAAGTAAACATACATTTATATACACGGTCATAGTTTCCCCATGTCTAACGTTAGTTTTTATTTTATTTATTTATGAACATATGCTATAAAATTTCACAAAAAGGGGAAAGGAGAGTTGAATATTTCACATTTAAAACACTAAGGTAATTTAATATCAATATAAAATGGAGATTTAAAAAAAAAAAAGAGTTGTTTAGATGTACTGCGCAAGTCCAAACATAAAAACCTCGTCTTTTAAATGTGTCTCCCATTTAGGTCTGTCTGTGTCCGACACTCTTGTGTCTCCTCCAACTTCATTGCGACTGAATCAAAATAAATGTAAGTAGAAAGACGTACCGTAGTTCACTCAATAAATGTTCTTTAATGCCAGCGTGTGTTCATACTTACTGTTGTTTTATACTTTATTCACATCCTACAATTAGCTAATACTTTTTTTTTCAGAGTCAAAAGGTCAAAAGTCACAAGACAAAATGTCAAGTAGAAAAACTGAATCATTATGCTAAAATTTCGCACATAGTAGGGCTAGTTAGCTAAGTTTACTGATAAAAAATAACTCGAATATCATTTTTACAATACATCAGGTCAAGTCGCTCGTTCATGGAGGGTGGGCGGACGCTGATCTCAAAAATTATTATTTTTTTCTTTTTAATTGATCCATGTTTTGTTAGGTACCACAAATAATTGTGTACAGTTTCAACTTGACCCGAGAATGGGTGTGGAAGAAATAACGCGTGTAAAAATAGTACCGTATAGAGTGAGTATAAGCCTTGTACAAATTAAAAGGGCTAGGGGACCACTGTGCACGACATAGCATAAAATATACAAAACATTAAAAATCAAAATCGCTTTCACCTCTAATCCTTTCAAGCTTAGGGCCATAGAGAGTTCCAACTCGTACGTCACCAGCCACAAGACCGCCGAAAAATCCAATGGGACAGAGCCTCTACGGCGTCATTGCAATCAGCTTCGTAGAGACGAATAGCAACGCATGCCGGATGCGACCCCCAGGCCGTAGATTAGGCGTCCATGTGGCAGACAAATAGTGTAGGCAATTCTAAATGTGCAAGTGTCACGAGGTAGTCTATGTATTTCTCATGGTCCAACACAAATCAGTCAAATGAATGCGGAGATCGGTTACGAATTTTTATTTCTTTTCTTATGGCATCACATAAGGGCTGTGAAAATTATAAGGCAAGTGTATGTTTTTATTTGTATGCAGTGGTCATTCAAATATGGCTTCTACTAGATAGGTTGGTCAAAGTAATTGCAAAATGTCATCTTAATTTTATACATTTTACAAAGAGAATTAGATGAATTACAGAAATGGGAATCAAATTGGAGCATGTCTTTCCACCCAGAAAAAATGGCAGTTATTAAGAGTAACAAAAAAACTAAAATAAATTAATTCCACTTATCTTATTCATGGCAAACCAGTAACACAGACTAAAAACGCAAAATACCTAGGTGTTATAATACATGAAAAACTGTCATGGAATCCCCATACTGATGAAACTATAAAAAAAATCAAACAAAGAAAGAAATTTCCATAAATCAAATAAGAACACAAAACTAAAATGTTATTTAACCTTGGCTAGGCCAATAATAGAATATGCATCCTCTGTTTGGGACCCCTCAACTCAAGAAAACATTAAGAAACTGGAACAGACACAAAATAGAGCAGTGAGATTCATAACAAACGAATATTCACATTTGACTAGAGTAAATCCTTTAGTAAAATCACTAAATTTAGAAAGCCTTCAGGACAGAAGACTCAAAAGTAAAGTAGCAATTATACATAAAACACTGAAACAGTGGCGTAGCTAGCAATGTGCGGGTGGTGCGGGCCGCACGGGGCATCACGTGGTTGTGGGGGGGGGGGGCATCAAACTGAGGACAAACTTTCTCAGTAAAACTACACATTGTAATTACATAAATAAAAACAAACACATTTATTTGTTTTAGTAATTTGTTATGCCATATATTCTTTCATATATTCTTTCTTAAAATTAAATTAAATGTAAGCTGTAGACCAGCTGGAATCAAATTTGACCAGGTGCGCTCTAATCTCTGAAGGTAACCTTTACACTTATTTTGAAGCCTTACATGATGTTACAATTAGAAACTTTTCGCTGTTTTAAAAGTTTTTTTTTTTTTGGGGGGGGGGGGGCATCATGAGGAACTGCCGCACAGGGCATCAAATACCCTAGCTACGTTACTGCACTGAACCATAATCTTCAAATACAAACACAAAATTTAATAAAATACTCAGAAAGACATAAAGATAAAGGCACATTCCTCATTCCATATGCTAGGACAAATTTGTACAAATACTCCTTCTTCCTTAATGCTATTAGAGTATGGAATGGGTTGCCTGAGCTAGCCAAGAAAACCAGTGACTTGTCGGAGTTTAGGTCATTGGTTTATTAATATGCATGATTAAATGCTTGACGCGTAGGACGTAATCATCTTCTTTTTTTTGAAGTAACGTCTGTATTATAAAAGATAAGAAATGTGGAAAATGTTGGTGGCGCGCCGCACTGGCGGATCCAGGGGAGTGGGGGGTAGAGGCAATCGCACCTCTCGGCCCCGCCGAAGGGGAGGGCGGACGAATTCACACAATTCATATACGAATGTTTTACTTATGTTAATAAAAAGTAAGTAAAGTTCCCCTTTGAGACCTTGTGGTCTATAGGGCAGATGATCACCTGTTTCTATGGCCTACGGTTAACGAGGGTGTCATGTGGTCAGCACAACGACCAACCGCCTTTACTTTTCCCCAACTATTGTCAGGTTCCCATTAGAACTGGGTGGACTCAGAGGCGCCCAAGGATCCCGAAATAAAAATCCCAGTCTTCATCAGGATTTGAACCCGGGACCCCCGGTACGAAAGCCAAGCGCTTTATGGCTCAACCACCGCGCCTCCACTTATGTTAATAATATATATTAATTATTTATATTTCAACCTATTTTTAGATTATCTCGCACTCCTCTAGTATGTTGGCCGATTTGGTGGAGACATCAATCCTGCCCTCTTCCCCATAAACTTTCGAGTTGGAGTGTCAAAT